>NC_057798.1:151848864-151947410 GCF_018294505.1 Triticum aestivum
TCCCCCTCACCGATCTTGTAAAAACCGACAGATCTCGGGTAGCGGGTCCCGAACTGTGCGTCTAAGGATCGAAGGTAATAAGGAGGCAGGGGACACGGTGTTTACCCAGGTTTGGGCCCTCTTCATGGAGGCAATACCCTACTTCCTGCTTGATTGACTTCGATGAATATAGGGGTTACAAGAGTTGATCTACCTCAAGATTGTAATGGCTAAGCCTAGATGTCTAGCCTTTATGATTGTGTTCTTGCCCTACGGACTAAACCCTCCGATTTATATAGACACCGGAGAGATTTAGGGTTGTACAGGGTCGGTTACAGACAAAGGAAGGTACATGATCCAAGCGCCAAGCTTGCCATCCGCGCAAAGGAGAGTCCCATCCGGACACGGGGAAGGTTCTTCTATCTCGTATCTTCATGGCCCATCAGTCCGACCCATATCACATAGCCCGGACGCCCGAGGACCCCTTAGTCCAGGACTCCTCAGTAGCCCCCAAACCAGGCTTCAATGACGATGTATCCGGCGTGCATATTTTCTTTGGCATTGCAAGGCGGGTTCCGTTTTCCGAATACTCCAACATAGTTTTCCGCACACAAGGCACGTGTCTGGCCTTGCTTAACACGTACAACCCTAAGCTGTAAAAAGCAACAATACTTAAAATAAGTCACGTCCATGGGCCACTTTTTCGGCGAGATGTTATGTTCTGGCCTTATTATTATTATGAACTGTTTTACAACCTCGTTTCGTATTTCGAGGTACGGCCAGGGACACATCTTGTCGAAGCAGAGATCGTGTCCTCTTATTACAAGATTCTCATCAATAGGGGTTTTGGGTAATCCAACCGTGCCGTTCATAGTCCCCTTGGGAATAAGCGAGATTTAAGGCTTGTGAGGGGGCGCTTGACATCCACTACCTTTATAAGAAGATAAGGATCCGCCTTTTTACCCCACACCTTCTTCCTCCTCTGCCCATCCGCCATTCGAGCTCCAATGCCCAAATCTCGATCCTTTGCATCGCCACCAAACACTCCTAGCCATGTCCGGATCTGGAGCGCAGGGCAAGTGGATGATCTGCTCTGTTACAGAGGAGAACATCAAAGAACTCCGGGAGGTTGGGTATCTGGCTGGGACATAGTCCATCGGCTCCCTGCCAAGAAGCAGATGATTCCCACTCCAGAGCCCAACGAAAGGGTAGTGTTCTTCCCTCATTTTCTTTGTGGACTAGGGTTTCCCCTTCATCCTTTCGTCTGCGGTCTCATGTGTTGGAAATATGCCCTAGAGGCAATAATAAATTAGTTATTGTTATTATATTTCCTTGTTCATCATAATCGTTTATTATCCATGCTATAATTGTATTGACAGGAAACTCAGATACATGTGTGGATACATAGACAATACCAGGTCCCTAGTAAGCCTCTAGTTGACTAGCTCATTGATCAATAGATGGTTACGGTTTCTTAACCATGGACATTGGATGTCGTTGATAACGGGATCACATCATTAGGAGAATGATGTGATGGACAAGACCCAATCCTAAGCCTAGCACAAAGATCGTAGTTCGTATGCTAAAGCTTTTCTAATGTCAAGTATCATTTCCTTAGACCATGAGATTGTGCAACTCCCGGATACCGTAGGAATGCTTTGGGTGCACCAAACATCACAACGTAACTGGGTGGCTATAAAGGTGCACTACGGGTATCTCCGAAAGTGTTTGTTGGGTTGGCACGAATCGAGACTGGGATTTGTCACTCCGTGTAAACGGAGAGGTATCTCTGGGCCCACTCGGTAGGACATCATCATAATGTGCACAATGTGACCAAGGGGTTGATCACGGGATGATGTGTTACGGAACGAGTAAAGAGACTTGCCGGTAACGAGATTGAACAAGGTATTGGCATACCAACGATTGAATCTCCGGCAAGTACAATACCGCTAGACAAAGGGAATTATATACGGGATTGATCGAATCCTCGACATCGTGGTTCATCCGATGAGATCATCGTGGAACATGTGGGAGCCAACATGGTATCAAGATCCCGCTGTTGGTTATTGACCGGAGAACGTCTCGGTCATGTCTTCATGGTTCCCGAACCCGTAAGGTCTACACACTTAAGGTTCGATGACGCTAGGGTTATAAAGGAAGTTTGTATGTGGTTACCGAATGTTGTTCGGAGTCCCGGATGAGATCTCGGACGTCATGAGGAGTTCCGGAATGGTCCGGAGGTAAAGATTTATATATGGGAAGTCCTATTTTGGTCACCGGAAAAGTTTCGGGTTTTATTGGTAACGTACTGGGACCACTGGGAGGGTCCCGGGGGTCCACCAAGTGGGGCCACCATCCCCGGAGGGCTGCATGGGCCAAGTGTGGGAGGGGACCAGCCCCAGGTGGGCTGGTGCGTCCCCCCCCCCCACAAGGGCCAAGGCGCCTAGGGTTTGGGGAGGGGGGCGCACCCACCTAACTTGGGGGGCAAGTTTCCCCTCTTTCCCCCTTGGCCGCCCCCTCAGATGGGATCTTGGGCTGGCCGCTGCCCCTAGGGTGGAACCCTAGGTGGGGGCGCAGCCCCCCTCCCCCTATATATAGTGGAGGCAAAGGGGCAGCCCAACACATGAAGTTTCTTCTCCTGTTGGCGCAGCCCTACCTCTCTTTCTCCTCATATCTCGCGGTGCTTGGCGAAGCCCTGCAGGATTGCCATGCTCCTCCATCACCACCATGCCGTTGTGCTGCTGCTGGATGGAGTCTTCCTCAACCTCTCCCTCTCTCCTTGCTGGATCAAGGCATGGGAGACGTCACCGGGCTATACGTGTGTTGAACGCGGAGGTGCCGTCCGTTCGGCACTAGGATCTCCGGTGATTTGGATCACGACGAGTACGACTCCTTCAACCCCGTTCTCTTGAACGCTTCCGCTTAGCAATCTACAAGGGTATGTAGATGCACTCTCCTTCCCCTCGTTGCTGGTTTCTCCATAGATAGATCTTGGTGACTTGTAGGATTTTTTTGAATTTTTGCTACGTACCCCAATAGTGGTATCAAAGCTAGCTTTATTGCATAGATTCTTTGCACGAGTAGAACACAAAGTAGTTGTGGGCGTTGATTTTGTTCAATATGCTTACCGTTACTAGTCCAATCTTGTTTTGACGGTATTGTGGGATGAAGCGGCCCGGACCGACCTTACACGTACACTTACGTGAGACAGGTTCCACCGACTGACATGCACTTGTTGCATAAGGTGGCTAGCGGGTGCCAGTCTCTCCCACTTTAGTCGGATCGGATTCGATGAAAAGGGTCCTTATGAAGGGTAAATAGCAATTGACATATCACGTTGTGGTTTTTGCGTAGGTAAGAAACGTTCTTGCTAGAAACCCATAGCAGCCACGTAAAACATGCAAACAACAATTAGAGGACGTCTAACTTGTTTTTGCAGGGTATGCTATGTGATGTGATATGGCCAAGAAGAATATGATGAATGATATATGATGTATGAGATTGATCATGTTCTTGTAATAGGAATCACGACTTGCATGTCGATGAGTATGACAACCAGCAGGAGCCATAGGAGTTGTCTTTATTTATTGTATGACCTGCGTGTCATTGAACAACGCCATGTAATTACTTTACTTTATTGCTAACCGGTAGCCATAGTAGTAGAAGTAATAGTTGGCGAGACAACTTCATGAAGACACGATGATGGAGATCATGATGATGGAGATCATGGTGTCATGCCGGTGACAATGATGATCATGGAGCCCCGAAGATGGAGATCAAAAGGAGCAAAATGATATTGGCCATATCATGTAACTATTTGATTGCATGTGATGTTTATCATGTTTATGTATCTTATTTGCTTTGTCGGAGTAATGGGCCACGGGTAGGCTAACCCGAGGCCCAGAACCTTTCAAAACATCGGGGCCGACTGCGCCCCTCAAGACCCCACGATGAAGAGCCGCCTCCTGGGAGGCGGCGACGACTGTCCTTTATAGCCGAGTCCCAAGGACGGCTTCGAGTTAAGCCGACTCTTGGCTCGCGACTTCAAGATAAGACGACTATGGGAGTCGGCCCGCGACTCCAACCATCTCCTGCCTTCGTCACGATGGCAGGACGGGGTACGGCCATTGCGTGGCCGTCTCTACCCCGCCTACGAGGGGCCGGCATGGCTACAGTACGCCGTATCGTTGGAGATCTTCATCGTGGCGCGGCACTGTTGCCATGCCTGCCCTGACCTCAGCCTCAGTGGGCGGCGCACTGTGCCCACGACGTCCTGACTGTACCCTCCAGAGACGGCAGGACCCACCCGTCAGTGGGGGCACCGAAGACGGCGAGAGCGCCCCGAAGACAGACCTGTGGGAGTCACCCCCCCCCCCCGGAGTCGGCCGACCCCTCCCACGGGCCCCACATGCCATTAACCAGACAAGACGGGGAATGGCGATAGTGATCGCCCGTCAGGCGGCAGCACTGTTGCCACGGCCCCATGACCAAGCGGGCGTCATCCGTAGCATGGCTACAGTAGACCGTAGCCGGCGGGGCCCGCCAGTTGGGACCCGCGCCCAGCCGGATTACCATTGTAACCCTGGAGGGGCAGGCCTATATAAGCCCCCCTAGGGCACCCATGCAAGGGGATCGACCCATTAGCACTAGACCAGATCATATAGGAGGAAGGAAGGTAGCCTTGCCTTCCCTTACCTCCAGAAACAGCTCTAGGAGCAACCTTGTACTCACTTTGCCATAGTGACCATGCGGAGACCCCGCAGAGCAGCAGTAGGGGTGTTATCTCCACGGAGAGCCCTGAAGCTGGGTAAGATTCGCCGGCGTGCATGCCTTCACTTCATCCCGTTTCTAGGCACCGGCGACGTTCTACTCGCCCCCACCATGATAAGCCATCCCTTGGCATATGTCGTACCAAACCCCCGACATTTGGCACCCACCGTGGGGCTAGGTGCACCGCCGTCCGGAGACCTGCTCTGGACGGGAACCCTTTTTCTCCCTGGCGAGCGTAGCCAGCCTTGCACGCCAGATGGAGTTTGCGCCGATGCGCTGCATGGCGCTGAGATCGCCTGCGTGGCCAGCTGCCTCGCCGAACTTGTCGGCGAAGTCCGCCTCTCCGACGAGCCTGCATCTGATGCAGGCACGAGCGACCCCGAGAGCCTCCTCGCGGGTCTCCTCGACCAACTCCACGTCGCCGGCGAGCCTGCCATAGACCTGGAGTCCATAGGCTCCACCGACCCGATGCTGGTCGACTCCGACACCGCGTCGCTCGACACGTTCCCCACCAATGTGGTGGTCTACGACGAGCCGCTCCCTTGCGCGGGGAGTGGTGGAAGCACCGTCACGGAGGTTTTCATCCTCGACCATGACGAGCGCTTCGGCTAAGGCGCTCGCGACCCGCTCGACGCGGCTCTGCGAGACCTGTCCGCGCCGATTCCGGGAGATGCTGACGCCGAGACGCTGGAGGCGCGCCACCTTCAGCTCATCGAGAGCGCGAAGAAGCTGGCAAGCATGAGACGCTTGTCAGAAGCCTACCAGCGTGAGATGGATTGCGCCGTGGGCGGTTCGCCGGCTCCGACTGGGCCTAGCCGCCTAGGTGCGGTCCGGCAATGCGGCGCGGCAATCGCCAATCTGCTCGGGGCCGATCGCCCTGTGTATGCCACGCCTGCGGAGAACATCCGCGCCGCCCAGGCGGCGGCGGACGAACTCAGCAACTTCGAGGGAGAAGAGCGCCGCCTGATGACGGAACGAGTTCAGCAGCTCCTCGACGCGGCTGCCACGCAGAACGAAGCCAGCTGCCGCACGGAGGCGCTCCGGCGACAAAACGACGACCCGCCACCCCGCCGAGATTAAGGTGCGACGTCTCGGATGCCGACTAGCGGAGTCCGCGGAAGGAAAGACAAGGAGCCGGCTGTCAGCCACAGTCGGACTCGCATCACCATCGAGCGCGACCAAGACGGCCGCCCCAAAGCGGTGGAACGGCGGGACGACTATCTGCCTCCCCCTCCTCGCAGAGAAAGGCGAGTCTCCCTGCCGCCCATAGAGCATACGACTCTCGGTGACCGCCTTGGCCGCCGAGAGGGAGTGGGAGAGAATGACGCCCGCCACCGGATCGACCGACTCCACCGATCCCTGGCACTGGAAGAAGAAGACGAGTTGGGTCCTCCCTATTTCGGACCCCGCATCCGAGATGATCCTTTTCCCAAAGGGTTCACACTTCCCCGAGACACGCCCAAGTATACCGGCACCGTGAAACCGGAGGACTGGCTGATTGATTATTCCACGTCCGTCAACATAGCAAACGGCAACAAGCGCATTGCCGTAAGGTATGTTCCTCTCATGCTCCAGGGCACGGCCCGGACATGGTTGAACAGCCTGAAGCCCCGCAGCATCAACAGCTGGGTCGACTTCATTGAGGCTTTCGTCCGCAACTTCACAAGCACATACAAGCGACCTCCCAACCCTCACCAACTCTCCTTGTGCGTGCAAGGCCCCGACGAGTGTACTCGCGACTACCTCACACGCTGGGCCGAGCTTCGGAACTCTTGCGAGGGCGTGCACGAGGTGCAGGCTATCGAGTACTTCACTGCCGGGTGTAGAGAAGGCACCCTCCTCAAGCACAAGCTCCTCTGCGACGAGCCAGAGACCCTCGACGAGCTATTGGTAACAGCAGACAAGTATGCCACGGCAGATTCCTCCATGAAGACGGAGATTCAAGTTAGTGCGACTGGCAAAGTGGCCCCCCAGGCTCCCAGAACGCCGGCTGGGGACACCAGTCGGTGACAGCAGCAAAATGATCACAAGCGCAAAGCCCCACAGCCGGCTTCCAGCAACCGGCAAGTGGTGACAATCGAAGAAATAGCAGCACCCTCATGGGCACAGCCCATCCTCAAGTTCCTGGTGAGCAAAGAACTGCCAATTGATGAAACCTTGGCTCGGCAAGTACAACGCAGAGCGGCAGCCTACACCATAGTCAACAGAGAGTTGGTTAGGCGCAGCGTCACTGGTGTCTACCAGCATTGCGTCGAGCTAGAACAAGGCCAAGCAATTCTCAAAGATATCCATCAGGGCGAGTGCGGCCACCATGCGGCTTCAAGAGCACTCGTCGCCAAAGCATTTCAACACGGTTTCTTCTGGCCGACTGCCCTAGAAGAGGCCAAAGAATTGGTGCAAAAGTGCAAAGGGTGCCAGAAGTTCAGCTCCAAGCCACATAAGCCGGCTTTGGCACTCAAGACTATCCCCATCGCCTGGCCCTTTGCGGTTTGGGGCCTGGATATGGTGGGACCATTCAAAACAGCCCGAGGCGGCCTAACTCACTTACTTGTCGCGGTGGACAAGTTCACCAAGTGGATAGAAGTAAAGCCCATCAAGAAGTTGAATGGTCTGACTGCAGTGACCTTCATCGCCGACATCACGACTCGGTATGGCATACTGCACAACATCATCACCGACAATGGAACAAACTTTGCCAAAGGCGCCTTGGCCCGTTTCTACGCGACACAGGGCATCCGACTGGACTTAGCGTCCGTTGCCCACCCACAGTCAAACGGCCAGGTAGAGCGAGCAAACGGCCTCATCCTGTCCGACATCAAGCCCCGACTGGTCGAACCACTAGAATGATCGGCCGGCTATTGGCTCGACAAGTTGCCGGCCGTTCTCTGGAGTCTGCGCATGACTCCAAACAAGTCAACCGGCTTCACGCCATTCTTCCTCGTCTACGGTGCTGAAGCCGTCATCCCGACGGACATAGAGTTCGACTCCCCGCGAGTTACCATGTACACCGAGGAAGAAGCTAAAGAAGCACGACAAGATGGTATCGACCTGCTGGAAGAGGGCCGGCTGTTGGCACTCAGCCGGTCCAGCATCTACCAACAGAGTCTGCGCCATTACTACAACAGGAAGGTCGGGCCAAGATCTTTCCAAGAGGGCGACCTTGTGCTTCGGCTAATCCAGCGAACAGCCGGTCAGCACAAGCTATCGGCGCCTTGGGAAGGCCCCTTCATTATCATCAAGGTGCTGGGAAACGACTCCTACTACCTGATCGACGCTCAGAAGCCCCGAGCACGCAATAGGGATGACTCCGGCAAGGAGACGGAGCGCCCATGGACTCCTCCGAAGATTTTACAGTTGATGCAGTATGTATCACGCTACCTTTGTATTAAAGTACCAGACTTCGGGCCCCCCGAGACGAGCTCGGGGACTGCCCTTTTTGCTATTTGTATGATAAGAATTATGCCTTCGAGTTTACTACTCTTTGTCATGCCGTTTGGCACCGGGCTCGACTAGTCGGCCTGGGGACTCGCCGCCTTGCACTATGAAATGCTTCCTATAGTCAGACAAGTAGTGTGTGGCGCCTAAGCCATCTCCTGTCAGAAGCCACAGCTCGCGGAGCGACTGCTTGGTAGGCAGGAGTAAGGAAGAACGGGCACCCACACGAAAAATGGCTAAGGACCCAAAGCACGAACATAGCCTAAGACGGCTCCCAGCCTCCCTCAAGCAAAGCCGACTCATGAGTAGTCGGCTTGCCGCTTTCTTCTAGCCTCTCTTAAGTGAAGCCAACTCATAAGAAGTCGGCTTGCCGCTTTCTATCCGACTTGTTAAAAAGACTCTAAAATGGCCAAGTACTTGCCTTCCCAAAGTAGCCAAGCATTTGATCCAGTAGCAGTCCGTAGAGCGGCTATCCGACTGGCAAGGCGACAACTAAGGGAAGGCAGCAAAGGAAAAAGCCAAAAAGAGCAATAAGCAAGGAAAGATAGAACTCAGATGAATATTTACATAACATAGGCCCTTGGCCGAATCTTCGAGCAGAAGTTCAAAATACACCCCGCGGGTGGAATTGTTCGAATTAACAGAAGTTCTTCAGAGACTACTAAGCAGGTAAAATGAAGACATGACGACAGCCTAGGAGGCGGCATTCGGGTTCGGAGGGTCGGAGGAGATGGCGGTGTCAGGCGCCGGGGCGGCCGGCTGGGCAGTCTCAGCTTGATCATCTCCGGCAGCAGCTGCCTCCTCCGGGCGCGGCTCGTTGCAGGAGGCGCGGTCGAGCTGAGGCTGGTCGCCCATTCCGTCTTCTGGTGCCTCCATCTCGCCTTCGTCCTCCGCCTCGCCTTCCTCCTCGGTGCTGGAAGCAATCACCTCCGCTGAGTCCTCGTCGTAATCCGGGTTCATCCCGAACCACTCCAGCGGCGCCTCCCTGCCGTCTTCAGCCCGATCAGGGACGAAGATATTGGTTTCCACGTAGTCGGCGATTGCCGCTGCGCGCGCGACGAGGGCGTCTTCCACAGCCACCAGCTCCGCCCGGGCCTCTGACCGGAACGCGGCCAGACGGTTTAGGTCCAGCCCCGGATACCACGCCTTGACGAATTCCAAGGCCCGGCGCGCTCCAGCCCGGGCCAAGGAACCCTTCCAAGCCTCAAGATGACCAGCCGCGACCTCCAGCCAGTCGGCGGTCCGACTGGTAGTGCGCAGAACTGGCATGTCCGGCCACAGGGCGGCAATGGCCTGGGCGCCGGTGCGCTGAAGCCGGCGCAGCACCCGATGGGCCGGTCGCAGACGAGCCTCAATGCTCAGAAGCTGCTCATCAAGGGTCCAGGGGCGTTGGCAGCAATCTCCGTGCCGCTCGCTCTCCGCGCCTCGCGGTCTGCCTGGATGGCCTGAATGGCCGCCTGTGAGTAGCCAGGAAAGAAGTCTGCCAAGACAAAAAAGAAGCAAGTCAGAAAACCAGAAGTCAGCCCGACCCATAGTCGGCTGACCAAAGAAAGTAACAAAACTCACCGTCGATGATGTCCTTGATTTCATGGAAGCCGGAAGTCAGTTGCACCTCCTTGTCGGTCTAGGAGGAGCGCTCGCTCTCGAACTCAGCCAGGAGGGCAGTTTCTCTCCTCTCTGCCTCCTCCCGCGCCTTCTTGAGCAGCTCCTTATGCTCCGTCAACTGCGCGGCCAGCAGATCACGCTCCGCGGCAAGCTTGCTGCACTCCTCCCCCTTGGAACGCAAGGCGGTGTTGGCTTCGCCCAGTTGCTCCTGAAGAGTGGCGTTGGCCCCTGAAGAATAAGAAAGAAGAGACGTTAAAGTCGTCAACAAGAAAGTCGCTGAGAAGATCCGGCCCGACTGCGCAGCAGTCGGCCCGAATCTCGGAGACTACTGCCCGCGGGTGCGCCAGCGCGCCCCCGCGAAGAAGAAGCAAGACTCACTCCGACTCTCCGACAAGTCGGCAGTCCGCTTGCTCAGCTCCTCAACATTGTGGTTGAAGGCAGTAACGCGGAGGTTGTGATACTCCTACAACAAGAATTTCAAACAAAAATAAGCAATGGAACTCGCCAGAAGGAGTTCCGACCCGCCTGCTCAGCAGCCGGCCAGGAACTCGGGGACTACACCCAGTGGGTGCGCTGGCGCGCCCCCACAGAGAAGAACAAAGAAAAGCAAAGTCAAAAATGAAGCATACCCGGACGGCTACTCGCGACGCCAGGTGCGCCTTGGTGCAGCTCTGGATGGCGTCGCCTTCGGCTCGCAGCTTCGCCTGGACGTCCAGAAGCGTCTGGTTCAGCGGGCCCGTGCCGCCTCCTCACACCCACCCAACGGGCGCGGTGCTCGTCGCCTTAGCATCTGGGACGGCCGAGCTGGCGGCGCCGGCTTCCAAAGGCCGTGGCGCCGAAGTCACCTTCGCAAGGCGGCGGCGTGCTGGCGAGGCGACTTGATGAAGCAGCCTCGCCACGGACTCGTCCTCAGTTGGTGGCGCCGGCGGGTCCACCGGCTGTTTGCCCTGCGCACTCCCAAACGGCGGCGGAGGCGGCGGTGGCGGCACGATCTTGTCCGACATGGAGGCATCGCCGCTCTCCCTCTCCATGATGGGGTTCTCGCCGCCGGCTTCCCCAGTCTGCCCCGTGAACTCCGGAGGCGGCAGCGCGGAGTTTAGCAGGGTGACAAGCAGCGCCGACTGGAGGAGCGCGGCCTCCTCTGCTCGCCGTCTTGCCGCCACGGCGGCCTCGGCCTCGTCCAGTTTTTTAGGGGCGGAGGCCGCCGCCCTCTCAGCCTCCGCCTTTTCTAGGCGGGCGGCTTCGTCCTCGGCGCGCTTCTCCCGCGCGTTCCGCTCCGTCGCCTCCCGAAGATCGGCGGCGGGGTCGGTCAGCCGAGTATTGGCGGACGCCTCTGTCGACCCCATGACGGAGGCGGCGGCAACCCTCTCGAAGGTGAGGGGAGCCCTGAAGCAAGAAAACATGTAAAAGACTCGGACAAAAATCCACCAAGAGCAAAGCAAGCCAAGGGCGGAGGCACTTACGTGGAGACCAGCGGCGGCTTCTTCACTTCCTTGCTGAAGCGGGTGGCCCTGGCGATTGCCTCCTCCCTCTGGGTGGCGGCGGCTGCCCCCCTGAGCTTCTTTGACCGGCCGCCAAGAAAGCTTTGCCCGGCCCGGTGCCTCTTCGCGCCGCCTTGACCGCCCAAGCCGGCGGCGGAACTCGCGCTCGGCTGGCCGGCCCTTGATTGGTGGCTTGGGGCGACTTCCCCCTCGGCATCATCATTAGGCCAGTCGGCAAAAGTGGCCGACGGCCTGAAGCCTCCTCCTCCTCCTCCTTCGGCGTAGGCCTCCATCGCCGTGGCTCCCAAGTCCGGGTCGTTGATGTCGCTCTCCGCTCGATCGGGGACGAATTGGCGGGACGAGCCCGCAATGCCGGCTGAAGGTTGGATGAGGGGGTTCTGACTCAAGAAAAACCAAAAAGATTAGAAGTCGGAGTCGGCTGCTAAGAGGACAAAAGAAGAGGAAAGACGACTTATGATAGGCGGGGGGTTGGCGCGTGAGTACGGCTCCTTGCTGAACTGCCAAGTCGCCGCGAGGTTGCAGTTCGAGATATGGTTCACCATGTCCGCCACCTCCACGTGAGGCATGTCCTTGGAGCAGAGCCGACTCGGGTCCCGGTGGCCGCTCATCTGACAGATCAGATGAGGCCGGCCTTGGAGCGGGAGGAGTCGGTGCGCCACGAAGGTGGCTAGCAAGTCGGACCCGGTCAGGCCCTCCGACTGCGTCAGAACTTGGAGTCGCGCGATGGCGGCGGCTCCGGCGGGAGTCAGCGTCTTGACCCGGTGGGACCAGTTGGGGAGCCTCCTGGCCGGTGCGCCGGCTTCGAATGGTGGCAGGTTGACCCAGTCGCCCTCTGCGACGACGTTCTTCATGTAGAAGTAAGAACACTGCCACATCTTCACCGACTTGATCAGCGGAATGGCAGGGAACGGATTGTTGGCCCCCGACCTCCGTATCGCGATGAAGGCGCCGCACTGGGCCGGCATGCGGGCGACGTGCGTGCCGAGCTTTGATTGAAAGAACTCTCCCCATAGTTTGATTGTGGGGAGAACACCGAGGAAGCCTTCGCACAAGGTGGCGAAGGCGGCCAGCAGCACCACCGTGTTCGGGGTGAGGTGGTGCGGCTGGAGCCCGTGGAACTCCAAGAAGGAGCGAAAGAAGCCGCTCGCCGGCAGCCCCCGGCCGCGCATAAGGTGCGAGCGGAAGACGACCCGCTCGCCCTCCTCCGACGCCGGCGATATCTCCCTCTCCGGCGCGGCACGGGCTCGCACTAGGTCCGCGCTAGGGAGGCGACGCGTCTTGCGGAGGAACTCTATGATGTCATTGTCCACCTCGGAGCCATCCCACACGCCGGAGCGCACGGCAGCAAGTGCGGCGGCAGAGGAAGAGCTCATCGTCGTGAGTGTGGCGTGGCTCGGTGCGGCGGTGGCGAGAGGAAGAAGAAGCAAGGGGAGTGGGGGAGATGGGCGCGCGTGCTTCGTCGCTCCCTCCCTCTCGCCTGCTTATAGGCTCACAGGGCTGAGAAGCCGATGGGGCGGGCGTGGGATTAACTGCGCCTCGGCCCCCACGCCCCCCACGATTTACCACACACAGTAACTGCATGTAGTTACAGTGTGGGAAACCCAACCGTCCGCACGATCGCAGCAAATCTGCTTGCATACCGAGGCACGGAAGTGGCGGGCCCCGCTCGAGGTCCTGTCCCGTCGTGCGCGTGGGTGGGCAGACTGACTCCGCCACGTGGCACCACGCGGCGGACCCGCAACGGGCGGTTGCCTGGAAGCTTATCAGGCACGCCGCCTGGACCCCTCCGCGATGTTCAAACCCTTTAAGGGGCAAGACGGCCTTCTGCGAATCCGACTCCGGCTAGTCGGCCTGGAGGAAGACGGCAAACGAGGCCGAGATTCCACCCCCGGAGAGATGAAACTATTGAGGCTCCCCGACGCGTCTACCGCGGCGCCTCACCAGCTTCGGGGACTACTGTCGGAGTAATGGGCCACGGGTAGGCTAACCCGAGCCCCAGAACCTTTCGAAACATTGGGGCCGACTGCGCCCCTCAAGACCCCACGACGAAGAGCCGCCTCCTGGGAGGCGGCGATGACTGTCCCTTACAGCCGAGTCCCAAGGACGGCTTCGAGTTAAGCTGACTCTTGGCTGGCGACTTCAAGATAATACGACTATGGGAGTCGGCCCGCGACTCCGACCATCTCCTGCCTTCGTCACGATGGCAGGACGGGGTACAGCCATTGCGTGGCCGTCTCTACCCCGCCTACGAGGGGCCGGCATGGCTACAGTGCACCGTATCATTGGAGATCTCCATCGTGGCGCGGCACTGTTGCCATGCCTGCCCTGACCTCAGCCTCAGTGGGCGGCGCACTGTGCCCACGACAGCCTGATTGTACCCTCCAGAGACGGCAGGACCCACCCGTCAGCGGGGGCACCAAAGACGGCGAGAGCGCCCCGAAGACGGACCCTTGGGAGTCAGCCCCTCGGAGTCGGCCGACCCCTCCCATGGGCCCCACATGCCATTAACCAGACAAGACAGGGAATGGCGATAGTGATCGCCCGTCAGGCGGCGGCACTATTGCCACGACCCCATGACCAAGTCGGCGTCATCCGTAGCATGGCTACAGTAGACCGTAGCCGGCGGGGCCCGCCAGTCGGCGGGCCCCAGCAGTCGGCGGAGAAGACGGCGACCTGAGAGACAGATGGCTGGGACCCGCGCCCAGTCGGATTACCATTGTAACCCTGGAGGGGCGGGCCTATATAAGCCCCCCCAGGGCACCCATGCAAGGGGATCGACCCATTAGCACTAGACCAGATCATATAGGAGGAAGGAAGCTAGCCTTGCCTTCCCTTACCTCCAGAAATAGCTCTAGGAGCAACCTTGTACTCACTTTGCCATAGTGACCATGCGGAAACCCCACAGAGCAGCAGTAGGGGTGTTATCTCCACGGAGAGCCCTGAAGCTGGGTAAGATTCGCCGGCGTGCATGCCTTCGCCTCATCCCGTTTCCAGGCACCGGCGACGTTCTACTCGCCCCCACCATGATAAGCCATCCCTTGGCATATGTCGTACCAAACCCCCGACATGCTTAGAACGACGGTAGTAAATAAGATGATCCCTCGTTAAAATTTCAAGAAAGTGTCCCCCCCTAACTGTGCACCATTGCGAAAGGTCGTCATTTCGAAGCACCACGTGATGATCGGGTGTGATAGATTCTAACATTCACATACAACGGGTGTAAGCCAGATTTACACGCGCGAAACACTTAGGTTAACTTGACGAGCCTAGCATGTAGAGACATGGCCTCGGAACACAAGAGACCGAAAGGTCGAGCATGAGTCGCATGGTGGATACGATCAACATGAAGATGTTCACCGATGATGACTAGTCCGTCTCACGTGATGATCGGACACGGCCTAGTTGACTCGGATCATGTAATCACTTAGATGACTGGAGGGATGTCTATCTGAGTGGGAGTTCATTAGATGAACTTAATTATCCTGAACATAGTCAAGAGCCCTTTGCAAATTATGTCATAGCTCGCGCTTTAGTTCTACTGTTTTAGATATGTTCCTAGAGAAAATTTAGTTGAAAGTTGACAGTAGCAATTATGCGGACAGTAGAAGGCTTATGTCCTTAATGCACCGCTCGGTGTGCTAAACCTCGAACGTCGTTTGTGGATGTTGCGAACATCTGACATACACGTTTTGATGACTACGTGATAGTTCAGTGGGGAATGTTAAATGGTTTAGAATTGAGGCACCGAAGACGTTTTTTAAACGTCACGGAACATATGAGATGTTCTGAGGGCTAAAATTGGGATTTCAGGCTCGTGTCTACGTCAAAGAGGTATAAGACTTCCGACGAGTTTTCTAGCCTACAAACTAAGGGAGTGGATCTCAATCGTTGAGCTTGTACTCAGATTGTCTGGGTACAACAATCACTTGAATCGAGTGGGAGTTAATCTTCCAGATGAGATAGTGATGTTTCTCCAAAGACATTGCCACCAACCTACTAGAGCTTCGTGATGAACTATAACATAACAGGGATATATATGATGATCCTTGAGCTATTCGCAATGTTCGACACCGCGAATGTAGAAATCAAGATGGAGCATCAATTGTTGATGGTTAGTGAAATCACTAGTTTCAAGAAGGGCAAGGGCAAGAAGGGGTACTTCACGAAACGGCAAATCAGTTGCTGCTCTAGTGAAGAAACCCAAGGTTGAACCCAAAACCGAGACTAAATGCTTCTATAATGAGAGGAACGGACACTGAAGCAGAACCACCCTAGATACTCGGTAGATAAGAAGGCAGACAACGTCGATAGAAGTATATTGGATATACATTATGTTAATGTGTACTTTACTAGTACTCCTAGTAGCACCAGGGTATTAGATACCGGTTCGGTTGCTAAGTGTTAGTAAACTCGAAATAAAAGCTACGGAATAAATGGAGACTAGCTAAAGGTGAGCTGACGATATGTGTTGGAAGTGTTTCCAAGCTTGATGTGATCAAGCATCGCACGCTCCCTCTACCATCGAGATTGGTGTTAAACCTAAATAATTGTTATTTAGTGTTTGTGTTGAGCATAGACATGATTGGATTATGTCTATTGCAATACGGTTATTCATTTAAGGAGAATAATGGTTACTCTATTTATTTGAATAATACCTTCAATGGTCTTGCACCTAAAAGAATGGTTTATTGAATCTCGATCGTAGTGATACACATTTTCATGCCAAAAGATATAAGATAGTAATGATAGTACCACTTACTTGTGGCACTGCCATGTAAGTCATATTGGTGTAAGACGCATGAAGAAGCTCCATGTTGATGGATCTTTGAACTCACTCATTTTTCAAAGGTTTGAGACATGCGAACCATGTCTATTGGTGTATACGCATGAAGAAACTCCATGCAGATGGATCGTTTGGACTCACTTGATTTTGAATCACTTGAGATATGCAAATCATAGCACATGGGCAAGATGACTGAAAAGCCTCATTTTTCAGTAAGATGGAACAAGATAGCAACTTGTTGGAAGTAATACATTTTGATGTGTGCAGTCCAATGAGTGCTGAGGCACGCAGTGGATATCATTATGTACTTACTTCACGGATGATTTGAGTAGATACTGAGTATATTTACTTGATGAAACACAAGTCTGAATTATTGAATGATTCAAGTAATTTCAGAGTGAAGTTGAAGATCATTGTGACAAGAGGATAAAATGTCTATGGTACGATCATAGAGATGAGTATCTGAGTTACGAGCTTTGGCACGCAATTAAGATATTGTGGAAATTGTTTCACAATTAATACCGCCTGGAACACCATAGTGTGATGGTGTGTCCGACCATCATAGTTGCACCCTATTGGATATGGTGCGTACCATGATGTCTCTTATCGAATTACCACTATCGTTCATGGGTTAGGCATTAGAGACAACCACACTCACTTTAATAGGGCACCACATAATTACATTGAGACGACACCATTTGAACTATGGTTTGGAGAAACCTAAGTTGTCGTTTCTTAAAAGTTTGGGGCTGCGACGCTTATGTGAAAAGTTTCAGATTGATAAGCTCGAACCCAAAGCGGATAAAATGCATCTTCATAGGACACCCAAAAACAGTTGGGTATACCTCCTATCTCAGATCCGGAAGCAAAAATAATTGTTTCTAGAAATGGGTCCTTTCTCGAGGAAAAGTTTCTCTCGAAAGAATTGAGTGGGAGGATGGTGGAGACTTGATGAGGTTGTTGAACCGTCACTTCAACCAGTGTGTAGCAGAGCACAGGAAGTTGTTCCTGTGGCACCTACACCAATTGAAGTGGAAGCTGATGATAGTGATCATAATGCTTCGGATCAAGTCACTACCAAACCTCGTAGGACGACAAGGACATGTACTGCTTGAGAATGGTACGGTGATCCTGTCTTAAAGGTCATGTTGCTAGACAACAATGAACCTACGAGCTATGGAGAAGCGATGGTGGGCCCGGATTCCAACGAATGGCTCGAGGCCATAAAATCCAAGAGAGGATCCATGACTTTGGAAGAAATACTTGATGGTCGTAGGACCATTGGGTACAGATGGATTTTAAAAGGAAGACAAACAATGATGGTAAGTATCACCATTAAGAAAGCTCAACTTGTCGTTAAGATGTTTTCCGACAAGTTCAAGGAGTTGACTACGATGAGACTTTCTCACTCGTAGCGATGCTAAGAGTCTATTGGAATTATATTAGCAATTATTGCATGATTTATGAAATCTTGCAGATAGGATGTCAAAACATTGTTTCCTCGACAATATCCTTGAGGAAAGGTTGTATGTGATACAACCAGAAGGTTTTTGCCAATCCTGGAAGACGCTACCAAGTATGCAAAGCTCCAGCAATCCTTCTAAGGACTGGAGTAAGCATCTTGGAGTTGGAATGTACGCTTTGATGAGATGATCAAAGATTTTGGGTTTATACAAAGTTTATGAGAAACTTGTATTTCCAAAGAAGTGAGTGGGAGCACTATAGAATTTCTGATGAGTATATGTTGTTGACATATTGTTGATAAGAAATTATGTAGAACTTTTGGAAAGCATATAGGGTTGTTTGAAAGGTGTTTTTCAATGGAAAACCTGGATTAAGCTACTTGAACATTGAGCATCAAGATCTATGAGGATAGATCAAAAACGCTCAATGGTACTTTCAAATGAGCACATACCTTGACATGATCTTGAAGGCGTTCAAGATGGATCAGTCAAAGAAGGAGTTCTTGCCTGAGTAGTAAGGTATGAAGTTAAGAGTTAAAGCTCGACCATGGCAGAAGAGGGAGAAAGGACGAAGGTCGTCCCCTATGCTTCAGACGTAGGTTCTATAGTATGCTATGTTGTGTACTGCACCGGAAGTGTGCCTTGCCATGAGTCAGTCAAGGGGTACAGGAATGATCCAGGAATGGGGATCATTGGACAGCGGTCAAAATTATCCTTAGAGGAATAAGGACATGTTTCTCGATTATGGAGGTGATAAAGAGTTCGGCGTAAAGGGTTACGTCGATGCAAGCTTTAACACCTATCCGAGTGACTCTGAGTAGCAAACCGGATAAGTATAGTGGAGCTACCATTTGGAATAACTCCAAGTGGAGCATGGAAGCAGCATTTACAATATGACATAGAGATTTGCGAAGTACATACGGATCTGAATGTTGCAGACCCATTGACTAAAACCTCTCTCACAAGCAAAACATGATCAAACCCCAGAACTCATTGAGTCTTAATCATATGGTGATGTGAACTAGTTTAGTGACACTAGTAAACTCTTTGGATGTTGGTCACATGGCGATGTGACCTATCAGTGTTAATCACATGGCGATGTGAACTAGATTATTGACTCTAGTGCAAGTGGTAGACTGTTGGAAATATGCCCTAGAGGCAATAATAAATTAGTTATTATTATTATATTTCCTTGTTCATGATAATCGTTTATTATCCATGCTATAATTGTATTGACAGGAAACTCAGATACATGTGTGGATACATAGACAACACCATGTCCCTAGTAAGCCTCTAGTTGACTAGCTCGTTGATCAACAGATGGTTACGGTTTCCTGAACATGGACATTGGATGTCGTTGATAACGGGATCACATCATTAGGAGAATGATGTGATGGACAAGACCCAATCCTAAGCCTAGCACGAAGATTATAGTTCATATGCTAAAGCTTTTCTAATGTCAAGTATCATTTCCTTAGACCATGAGATTGTGCAACTCCCGGATACCGTAGGAATGCTTTGGGTGCACCAAATGTCACAACGTAACTGGGTGGCTATAAAGGTGCACTACGGGTATCTCCGAAAGTGTTTGTTGGGTTGGCACGACTCGAGCCTGGGATTTGTCACTCCGTGTAAACGGAGAGGTATCTCTGGGCCCACTCGGTAGGACATCATCATAATGTGCACAATGTGACCAAGGGGTTGATCACGGGATGATGTGTTACAGAATGAGTAAAGAGACCTGCCAGTAACGAGATTGAATAAGGCATCGGCATACCAACGATCGAATCTCGGGCAAGTACAATACCGCTAGACAAAGGGAATTGTATACGGGATTGATCGAATGCTCGACATCGTGGTTCATCCGATGAGATCATCATGGAACATTTGGGAGCCAACATGGGTATCCAGATCCCGCTATTGGTTATTGACCGGAGAACGTCTCGGTCATGTCTGCATGGTTCCCAAACCCGTAAGGTCTACACACTTAAGGTTCGATGACGCTAGGGTTATAAAGGAAGTTTGTATGTGGTTACCGAATGTTGTTCGGAGTCCCGGATGAGATCCCGGACGTCACGAGGAGTTCCGAAATGGTCCGGAGGTAAAGATTTATATATGGGAAGTCCTGTTTTGGTCACCGGAAAAGTTTCGGGTTTTATCGGTAACGTACCGGGACCACCGGGAGGGTCCCGGGGGTCCACCAAGTGGGGCCACCATCCCCGGAGGGCTGCATGGGCCAAGTGTGGGAGGGGACCAGCCCTAGGTGGGCTGGTGCACGCCCCCACAAGGGCCCAAGGCGCCTAGGGTTTGGGGAGGGGGGCGCACCCACCTAACTTGTGGGGCAAGTTTCCCCTCTTCCCCCCTTGGCCGCCCCCTCAGATGGGATCTTGGGTTGGCCGCCGCCACTAGGGTGGAACCCTAGGTGGGGGCGCAGCCCCCCCTCTCCCCCTATATATAGTGGAGGCAAAGGGGCAGCCCAACACACGAAGTTTCTTCTCCTGTTGCTACAGCCCTACCTCTCTTTCTCCTCATATCTCGCGGTGCTTGGCGAAGACCTGCAGGATTGCCACGCTCCTCCATCACCACCACGCCGTTGTGCTGCTGCTGGATGGAGTCTTCCTCAACCTCTCCCTCTCTCCTTGCTGGATCAAGGCATGGGAGACGTCACCGGGCTGTACGTGTGTTGAACGCGGAGGTGTCGTCCGTTCGGCACTAGGATCTCCGGTGATTTGGATCACGACGAGTACGACTCCTTCAACCCCGTTCTCTTGAACGTTTTCGCTTAGCGATCTACAAGGGTATGTAGATGCACTCTCCTTCCCCTCGTTGCTGGTTTCTCCATAGATAGATCTTGGTGACTCGTAGGAATTTTTTTGAATTTTTGCTACGTTCCCCAACATCATGTTCTACTATGGGCTAGATTTCCATGATCTAGCCCCACCTTCCTCAACCTTTCGGCGTTCGTCGTCATGTGCGAGGCATTCCTCCGCATCCCTCCCTACTTCGGCCTATGGCTCAAGGTCTTTAACGTCAATCCAAAGGTGGTCGAGGGCCAACACGCGGAGTGCGGCGGCGCCATGGTGAGTAAACTCCCCAACATCAACTGGCCAAAGGGGACCTTTGTGGAGAGCGTCAAAGGATGGCAGCAGGGGTGGTTCTATATCACGGAACCCCACGACGCCGCATGGGCCGCTGCTCCTGAGTTCAAATCTGGGCCCCCGATGCGGCTTACATCCTGGATTAGTAAGGGTCTGGATTGGGAATCGCCTGATGAGGTGACGACATTGGAGAGCCGCGTCAAGGGCATGATAAACATGTACACCAGCCTCGCTAGCATGATCCAGGTGATGCTTTTTCGCCGGATTCTCCCTTGTCAACACCGGACTCAATATATGTGGGAATTCGACCCGGCGGGTCCTCGGACTCTGCGGCAGTTCTTTGGCACGACGCACGGAGACGTATGGAAGCTGCTCTTCAAGACTCAAAAGTCGTGGCTAGAGATCACCGAAGACCGCGGCTATGATTGCGCACGTCTGGCCACCCCCGTAAGTTTTATGATAACTTTCTATTTGCAAATCCGAGGAGTATATTGACCTTTCTTATTCCCCCAGGGATGGACCAAGAAGGCGGAGCAGATCAAATGTCCGGCCCCGTTGCCTAAGGACGAGGCCACCCCCTTGCTGACGAAGATGCTGGTTTCGGTGCCATAATAGGCGCCGGAGAAGAAGGCCAAGAAGAAGAGCAAGGAGACCAGAGGTGGTCTCTATCGTAAGGATACTTCGAACGCCAAGTACGAAGACTCGGAGACCTCCTCCTCCCATGACGAAGATGTGGAGGAGGAAGAGAGTAACTCTCCCCCCAAGGGGGTTGAGAAGAAGAGGCCAGCTTCCGCAGACCTAGAGGCGGAAGCGACCAAGAAGGGAAAACCCTCCCTTTCGGATGATTCCAAAGTGGACGCTGATGCCATCCCAAAGCGGCACCTCAGGTCGAAGCCTTTGGCTGAATCGTAAGTATCCGAAGACACCATACACATATCCGGTTTTATGCCTTACTATTTTAACGTACTGAATTGCAGATTATAGCCCGGCTCGCGATATCCCCCAACGATCATTGTCATCTGGGAACTCGCTAGGGACGAACGTGATGGAGAGCGAGTCGCCTCTGCAGATCTCTCCACCCACTGCCATGGATAACCACGAAGTGTTATCCCAAAGAACCTCTCCAGGTCATGGGGAGGTACAGGAGGCCGTGAAGGTGGCGGTGGAGGGTAACACCTCTTTTGCCGAAGAGAGGGGGAAATCAACCCCCCTAGAGACCGGCGATGGGGGCAACGCTCAATCCGGCCCCCAACCGAATATTATTCCGGAGACCCACGCGGCTCCGGAATCGGAACAACAGCCTTGACGGAGGGGAGGGCGCTCCGTCTCCACCGGCGTCCTCTATAAATCCGGAAGCGCCGGACATTCTGATGGAAGCGCTTCAAAGTGCTTCCGTTGTGGAGGAACAATGTACCCTTATGGGTACGGTGGTTGAAAAGGTTCGGTCCGCTAAAAGCGGATTGAACCAAGCTTACACCAGCCTTCTAATAGGCTTTGAGGTATGTGAAGTAATATATTTTTGGTTATTTACAAAAGGAATACCTGTATATAGATAGTAGCCCCTGAGACTCTGTTCGGCGTTTCACGAAGAAGGGTCGAACAGAGAATCGAGTAAAACTTCATAGGAGCTAACATATATGTCTACTTGGATGAGCAAGCTGTGAAGCTGGCAGCAGCTTCGCGTGCAGCCGAAGTCTCCAAACTAAAGACGAGGCTGGAGGCAAAACAAGGTATGTTAACTGAAGCAGATATGAACCGATATGAGTTCCATTTTATTATCTGATTGTGCTTTGTATTTATGCTCAAAGTTGGCACATCTGAGGTCGAAGCCCTCAAGAGTGCGCTGGCCGAAGCCAAAAGGGAGGCGGACAAGGAAGAACCGCCCGCCCAAAGCATGAGGCGAGGTTGGACGAAGTCCAACAAGAGCTCACAGATGCTATAAGAAAATGTGAGTCTTTGGAGCGGTGTCGGAGCGAGACTCCGAACTTGCTACGGCGCTCCAAAGTGCAAAGGAGGCCTGGGTTGAAGCCCAAGGCGCGTGTCAGGAGATCCGAGAAGACAAGCAGATCGCGGCGGGTAAGGTTTTTAATATGCATAGCAAGTTCATAAGGAGAAAGTACACCTTTCTGACACGCATTTGGAGTTCTCCAGGGGCGTTTGCAGATCTGCCCTGAAGTGTTGCAGATGTTGCAGATTTCTTCCAATACAAAGAGGGGAGCTCAACAGGGAAACTGTTCTGGTCACAGTACCTTGAGCCAGAGCAGCCCTTGCCCCTCAGCGATTAGCTGAAACAGCTGACCGAGCTACATAGGAAGGCCGAACTGGCCATGAAGGATGTCATAGTCTGTCTTTGGCCAGCCGAACCAATACCTAATAGCTACTTTGGGCTTGTGAAGTGGCTGGTCGATGCCTTCCCACGTTTAGATGCTATAAAGTGGTCCGTCTGCATCGAAGGTGCCCGGATGGCCTTCGCCCGTGTTAAGGTATAGTGGGTGAAGATGAATGCCACCAGTCTTGCAATCGAAGGACCGCCCGCAGGCAAGGAGCATCGTATGCTGGAAAAGTATTTCAACGACGTCCTTGAAGGATCCCGCATTATAGAGGGCCTATGTTCGAAGGACATCATTTTTGAATGAATGTATCTGCAATGCCCAAACTTTGTAATGAAAACATAGCCTTTGTATAATTTTAGTCTTGTTTCCTCTAAAGTTATTTATCCTCCGTTGTGGCCATTTATTAAATCTGAGAGTTGGCCAGTCATCGGCTTCAGCCCCTCGCGTAGATACTACGGGGGTGTTCGGAACAGCACAAAAGCACACTTAACCCAATGATTTGGTCCTTGAAGGAGGTGCTAGTGTGGCGAACTAGGCAATTAGACTATGCGACTTTATCACTCTCACTTAGCCATAGGAGTTTGACAATAAGATTGTAGGTGCAAGCCCTAGTATTGTTCGGCTATCCGAACTCGGGTGTTGTAGACACCTGACCAAGAAAAACCGGCCCTTCGTGTGACACGGAAAAAATCGCAAGAGATTTATAATGAGTCACCGAATAGCTGACGAGCTCTCGCCGCAACATGACAGTCAGTTTTCGGCTTTCTCTACTGAGGTGTTTATCTGGCCAACCAGAAACACAATCGGAGTAGTTCTCCCTTTACTTCCTTAGCCGAACAATCGGAACGTAAGGTAGTAACCACAGGAGCCGGGCAACCCAACTATTGACCCAATACATGATTCGGAGCGGATGCATAATGCAACAACCTTACATGATACATCAATTAAATTAAGAGAGAGCAGTAGAATAATACCTTCTCCATTCCCCTGATCAAAAAGTGTCCACCAGAATAAAAAATGCAGTCACTTTCCCTGAGTTCATGCAACCAACATAAATCTGAATTAACCATAACTGGAAGGCGACCAATAGAAACCAGATGAGTTTCATCCACAAGAACTCTCATGTACCCAAAAAGATCGTTGTTTGTTTTAGACTTGTCACTTTTTTCCATAGAATAAATTTGTTAACAGTTTAGAGCACGTCGATAATTGCTGACTCAGTGACTACAACACCAAAGTGCACAAATATGAGTACACGATATTGATGAGGTAACTTCAAAATGCACACACCATGAGAAATCTTATCACATAGTTTATATAAGTAAATTAACATATCAAAAATAATTCAATAGGATCAAGCGCATAAAGAATTAGCACACATCAGCGACATCCACAACTATGTAGCTAATCTGGGAACATCAAGCAACCATTTGTTCCTTGCTGCTCCATTTCATGTTGTGTCAATGGACTTGATTCTTCTACAAATAGAAAGACATGAAGAATAAGAAAAATCATGTACTTGTTAACAAACATCCACCACCGGTGACCCTATGCGGCAATTCATACTGAGATCAGTGCCTACAAAACAATAGACATCAAGGAAGGAACAGTGTGTTAAATCTGCGATTGTTGCTGGTACAGGATTAACAAGAGGTAAAAGGAAAAGAAAAAAATCAATAAACGGTGGAAAAAGGATGGAACTGGCGCCCATGTATTTGCCCCTAGTTGGATGGCACCCCGCCGTCTACCAACCCGACTCGTGCTTCAGTTTAGGAAACCACATCAAGAAACAATAGTAGTTGGAGACACATACCTTTCTTTTGGAATTAGATATTAGAAGTAGTGAAAGTACTTTCCAAAGATATTAAAATGTAGTCCGTACCCAAACTGCAAATTGAAGAATATGATTGGTCATTTCAGAAGTACGAGATCGATCACAAAATTACATCTAATATCATCCCTCAAAACATATGTGAATGTTCTAAATAATCAGAGAAACATAACAAGGTTTTAAGAAATATTCATATGCCTGCAACCATATCTCATTGTTACTGGCTTTGTGTTTTGGCTAGGCCTTGGACCTGTAGCTTTTCATTCCCCTGCTATCTGAACTCTAGTTTGCTTCTTTCTAGCTATAATCCTTGAACTTCTGTAACTTGGTGGTTTGATGATAATAGAACCGGGAGGCCTTTCTGATGATCTGTAAAAAAAGTATCTCATAGACCTCAATCAGTCCTAGTAGGTAAAAAATGTAGAAGATTGAACACAAAAGCGAGAGGAAACTGAAATGCATATGCGCCATTATAATCCATCCTGATTCGGCACCTACAAACTTGCCGCTGTACCATATATACCCCTACACTGAACCACACATTAGGTGAAGTAACAATCATTGTTTAATTATCTTAACCGAATCAGAATACAAAAAACCTACAACTTCAATGCCCATTAGATAGACATACTCAACAAATTACCAAGAACAAAAATTTAACCCTTGAACCATTACCATACAAACGAGGTAGACAAAATCGATGTATAGAGTTGTGGACACTAAACAAATCCAATTTTCATCGTGGCGTCCAACATCTAAAAGACGCCAGCTGGTTTTTAGTAGAATATCTCAGTCTTGATCATGACATTCCACTCGAGCTTAATAGCAAGGTAGTAGTTGCATGGCGCTGTCACAATACATGAGATTTTAAGCGGACATTGAATGACATCCCTGAATACCAGAACTGTATTTTCTTCACCACATGTCAAACCCAGAGGGTGGGCTGTTTAGTACTCTCTGATTTCTACTACATGGTTGACGTAATAAACATAATCATCTCTCTATGTGTGTGTGTGTTAGATGCTTATGCCCAATTGTTGGAAAACGTAGTAATTTCAAAATTTTCCTACGCACACGCAAGATCACAGTGATAGATAGCAATGAGAGGGGAGAGTATTGTTCACGTACCCTCGTAGACCGAAAGTAAGCGTTAGCACAACACGGTTGATGTAGTCGTATGTCTTCATGATCCGACCGATCCAAGTACCAAACGTATGGCACCTCCGAGTTCAGCACACGTTCATCTCGATGACGTCCCACGAACTCCGATCCAGCAGAGCTTCACGGGAGAGTTTCATCAGCACGACGGCGTGGTGACGGTGATGATGTTGCTACCGACGCAGGGCTTCGCCGAAGCACCGCTTCGATATGATCGAGGTGGAATATGCTGGAGGGGGGCACCGCACAGGCTGGAAATGGATCAATAGATCAACTTGTGTGTTAGGGTGCCCCATGCCCCCTTATATAAAAGAGAAAGGGGGGAGGCCGGCCGGCCCTGTAGGGCGCGCCAGGAGAAGGAGTCCTCCTCCTAGTGGGAGTAGGACTCCCCTTTTCCTAGTCCCACTAGGAGGGGGAAGGAAGGAGAGGGGGAGGAGAAGGAAAGAGGGGGCACAGCCCCTCCCCTAGTCCAATTCGGACTAGGCCCATGGGGGGCACGCGGCCAGCCCTCGTGCCTTCTCCTCTTTTTCCCCTAAAGCCCACTAAGGCCCATATGTACTCCCGTATTCCCGTAACTCCATCGGTACTTGGAAAAATACCCGAATCACTCGGAACCTTTCCGATGTTCGAATATAGTCGTCCAATATATTGATCTTTACGTCTCGACCATTTCGAGACTCCTCGGCATGTCCCCGATCTCATCTAGGACTCCGAACTACCTTCGGTACATCAAAACACATAAACTCATAATATAAATCATCACCGAATGTTAAGCGTGCGGACCCTACGGGTTCGAGAACTATGTAGACATGACCGAGACACGTCTCCGGTCAATAACCAATAGCGGAACCTGGATGCTCATATTGATTCCTACATATTCTATAAAGATCTTTATTGGTCAAACCGCATAACAACATACGTTGTTCCCTTTGTCATCGGTATGTTACTTGCCCGAGATTCGATCGTCGGTATCATCATACCTAGTTCAATCTCGTTACCGGCAAGTCTGTTTAATCGTTCCGTAATGCATCATCCCGCAACTAACTCATCAGTCACATTGCTTGCAAGGCCTATAGTGATGTGCATTACCGAGAGGGCCCAGAGATACCTCTCCGACAATCGGAGTGACAAATCCTAATCTCAAAATACGCCAACTCAACAAGTACCTTCGGAGACACCTGTAGAGCACCTTTATAATCACCTAGTTATATTTTGATGTTTGGTAGCACACAAAGTGTTCCTCCGGTAAATGGGAGTTGCATAATATCATAGTCATAGGAACATGTATAAGTCATGAAGAAAGCAATAGCAACATACTAAATGATCAAGTGCTAAGATAACGAAATGGGTCAACTCGGTCACATCATTCTCCTAATGATGCGATCCCGTTAATCAAATGACAACTCATGTTTATGGCTAGGAAACTTAACCATCTTTGATTCAACGAGCTAGTCAAGTAGAGGCACACTAGTGACACTCTGTTTGTCTATGTATTCACACATGTACTAAGTTTCCGGTTAATACAATTCTAGCATAAATAATGAACATTTATCAATGAAATAAGGAAATAAATAATAACTTTATTATTGCCTCCAGGGCATATTTCCTTCAGTCTCCCACTTGCACTAGAGTCAATAATCTAGTTCATATCACCATGTGATTCAACATAAATATTCACATCTGTATGTGATTAACACCCATAGCTAACATCATTATGTGACCAACACCCGAAGGGTTTACTAGAGTCAATAATCTTGTTCACATTGCTATGTGATTAACACCCAAAGAGTACTAAGGTGTGATCATGTTTTGCTTCGTGAGAGAAGTTTAGTCAAACGGGTGTGTCAAATTCAGAGCCGTATGTATTTTGCAAATATTCTATGTCTACAATGCTCTGCATGGAGCTACTCTAGCTAATTGCTCCCACTTTCAATATGTATCCAGATTGGGACTTAGAGTCATCTGGATCAGTGTCAAAAACTTGCACCGACGTAACCCGTTACGACAAACCTCTTGTCACCTCCATAATCGAAAAACATATTCTTATTCCACTAAGGATAATTTTGACCAATGTCCAGTGATCTATTCATAGAACACTATTGTACTCCCTTGCCAAAACAGGGCAGGGTATACAATAGGTTTGGTCCATAGCATGCCATGCTTTTATAGAACCAATGACTGAGGCATAGGGAATGACTTTCATTCTCTTTCTATTTTCTGTCGTGGTCGGGATTTGAGTCTTACTCAATTTCACACCTTTGCATCACAGGCAAGAACTCTTTCTTTGACTGTTCCATTTTGAACTACTTCAAAATCTTGTCAAGGTATGTACTAATTGAAAATCTTATCAAGCGTCTTGATCTATCTCAATAGATCTTGATGCTCAATATGTAAGTAGCTTTACTGAGGTATTTCTTTGAAAAACTCCTTTTAAAAACTCCTTTATGCTTTCCAGAAAATTCTACATTAATTCTGATCAACAATATGGCATTCACATAAATTTATCAGAAATTTTGTAGTGCTCCCACTCACTTTCTTGTAAATACAGGCTTCACCGCAAGTCCGTATAAAGCTATATGCTTTGATCAACTTATCAAAGTGTATATTCCAACTCCGAGATGCTTGCGCCAGTCCATAGATGGATTACTGGAGCTTGCACAATTTGTTAGCACTTTTAGGCTCGAAAAAACCTTCTGGTTGCATCATATACAACTCTTCTTTAAGAAATCCATTAAGGAATGTAGTTTTGACATCCACTTCCCAAATTTCATAAAATTCGGCAATTGCTAATATAATTCGGACAGACTTTTAGGCATCGATGCGAGTGAGAAAATCTCATTGTAGTCAACACCTTGAACTTGTTGAAAACCTTTTTTGACAATTCGAGCTTTGTAGATAGTAACACAACTATCACGTCCGTCTTCCTCTTGAAGATCCATTTATTTTTTATGGCTTGCCGATCATCGGGCAAGTCAACCAAAGTCGACAGTTTGTTCTCATACATGGATCCCATCTCAGATTTCATAGCCTTATGCCATTTTGCGGAATCTAGGATCATCATCGCTTCCTCATAGTTCGTAGATTCATCATGGTCAAGTAACATGACCTCCAGAACAGGATTACCGTACCACTCTGGTGCGGATCTTACTCTGGTCGACCTATGAGGTTCGGTAGTAACTTGATCCGAAGTTTTATGATCATCATCATTAACTTCCTCACTAATCGGTGTAGGCATCACTGGAACTGGTTTCTATGATGAACTACTTTCCAATTCGGGAGAAGGTATAATTACCTTATCAAGTTCTACTTTCCTCCCACTCACTTCTTTCGAGAGAAACTCCTTGTCTAGAAAGGATCCATCTTAGCAACGAATATCTTGCCTTCGGATCTGTGATAGAAGGTGTACCAAATAGTTTCCTTTGGGTATTCTACAAAGACACACTTCTCTGATTTAGGTTCGAGCTTATCAGGTTGAAACTTTTTCACATAAGCATCGCAACCCCAAACTTTAAGAAATGACAACTTTGGTTTCTTGCCAAACCATAGTTCATAAGGCGTCATCTCAACGGATTTTGATGGTGCCCTATTTAAAGTGAATGCAGCTGTCTTTAATGCATAACCCCAAAATGATAGTGGTAAATCGGTAAGATACATCATAGATCACACCATATCCAATAAAGTGCAGTTATAACGTTCGGACACACCATTACACTGTGGTGTTCCATGTGGCGTGAGCTGTGAAACTATTCCACATTGTTTTAAATGAAGGCCAAACTCATAACTCAAATATTCTCCTCTACGATCAGATTGTAGAAACTTTATTTTCTTGTTACGATGATTCTTCACTTCACTCTAAAATTCTTTGAACTTTTCAAATGTTTTAGACTTGTGCTTCATTAAGTAGATATACTCATATCTACTCAAATCATCTATGAAGATCAGAAAATAACAATACCCGCCACGAGCATCAACACTCATTGGACCGCATCCATCGGTATGTATTATTTCCAACAAGTCAGTAGCTCGTTCCATTGTTCAGGAGAACGGAATTTTAGTCATCTTGCCCAAAAAGGCACGGTTCGCAAGCATCAAATGATTCATAACCAAATGATTCAAAAAATCCATCTTTATGGAGTTTCTTCATGTGATTTACACCGATATGACCCAAACGGCAGTGCCACAAATATGTTGCACTATCATTATCAACTTTGCATCTTTTGGCATCAATATTATGCATATTTGTATCACCATGATCAAGATTCAATAAACCATCAACATTGGGTGTATGACCATAGAAGGTTTTATTCATGTAAACAGAATAACAATTTATTCTCTGTCTTAGATGAATAATCGTATCGCAATAAACATGATCTAATCTTATTTATGCTCAATGCAAACACCAAATAACATTTATTTATGTTCAACACTAATCTCGAAAATATAGGGAGTGTACGATGATGATCATATCAATCTTGGAACCACTTCCAACACACATCGTTAATTCACCCTCAACTAGTCTCTGTTTATTCTGTAACTCCTGTTTCGGGTTACTAATCTTAGCAACCGAACAAGTATCAAATACTCAGGGGCTACTATAAACACTAGTAAGGTATACATCAATAACCTGTATATCAAATATACCCTTGTTCACTTTTCCATCCTTCTTATCCACCAAATATCCAGGGCATTTCCGCTTCCAGTGACCATTTCCTTTGCAGTAGAAGCACTTAGTTTCAGGCTTTGGTCCAGCTTTGGGATTCTTCACGGGAGTGACAACTTGCTTGTCATTCCACTTGAAGTTCCCTTTCTTTCCCTTTGCCCTTTTCTTGAAACTAGTGGTCTTGTCGATCATCAACACTTTGTTGCTCTTTCTTGATTTCTACCTTCGTCGATTTTAACGTCACGAAGAGCTCGGGAATCATTTACGTCATCCCTTGCATACTACAGTTCATCATGAAGTTCTAGTAAATTTGGTGATGGTGACTAGAGAACTATGTCAATCACTATCTTATCTGGAAGATTAACTCCCAGTGGTTTCAAGCGATTGTAGTACCCAGACAATCTAAGCACTTGCTCACTAGTTGAGCAATTCTCCTCCATCTTTTAGGTGAAGTATTTGTCAGAGGTCTCATACCTCTTGACACGGGCATGAGTTTGAAATATCAATTTCATCTCTTGAAACATCTCATATGTTCTGTGACGTTTCAAAAAACGTTTTTGAAGTCCCGGTTCTAATCTGTAAAGCATCGTGCACAAAACTATCAAGCAGTCATCATATTGAGCTAGCGAAACGTTCATAACGTCTGCATCTGCTCTTGCAATAGGTCTGTCACCTATCAGTGCATCAAGGACATAATTCTTCTGTGCAGTAATGAGGATACACCTCAGATCATGGACCTAGTCCGCATCTTTGCTACTAACATCTTTCAACTTAGTTTTTCTCTAGCAACACATATAAAAAACATAGGGAAGCAACAACGCGAGCTTTTGATCTACAACATTATTTGAAAAATACTATCAGGACTAAGTTCATGATAAATTAAAGTTCAATTAATCATATTACTTAAGAACTCCCACTTAGATAGACATCTCTCTAATCATCTAAGTGATCACGTGATCCAAATCAACTAAACCATAACCGATCATCACGTGAAATGGAGTAGTTTTCAATGGTGAACATCACTATGTTGATCATATCTACTATATGATTCACCCTTGACCTTTTGGTCTCAGTGTTCCGAGGCCATATCTGCATATGCTAGGCTCGTCAAGTTTAACCTGAGTATTCTGCGTGTGCAAAACTGGCTTGCACCCGTTGTTGATGAACGTAGAGCTTATCACACCCGATCATCACGTGGTGTCTCAGCACGATGAACTTTGGCAACGGTGCATACTCAGGGAGAACACTTTTATCTTGAAATTTAGTGAAAGATCATCTTATAATGCTACCGTCAATCAAAGCAAAATAAGATGCATAAAGGATAAACATCACATGCAATCAATATAAGTGATATGATATGACCATCATCATCTTGTGCTTGTGATCTCCATATTCGAAGCACCGTCATGATCACCATCGTCACCGGCGCGACACCTTGATCTCCATCATAGCATCGTTTTCGTCTCGCCACCTATTGCTTCTACGACTATCGCTACTGCTTAGTGATAAATTAAAGCAATTACAGGGCGATAGCATTGCATACAATAAAACGACAACCATATGGCTCCTGCCAGTTGCCGATAACTTGGTTATAAAACTTGATCATCCCATACAATAAAATATAGCATCACGTCTTGACTATATCACATCACAACATGCCCTGCAAAAACAAGTTAGACGTCCTCTACTTTGTTGTTGCAAGTTTTACGTGGCTGCTACGGGCTGAGCAAGAACCGTTCTTACCTATGCATCAAAACCACAACGATATTTCGTCAAGTTAGTGTTGATTTAACCTTCACAAGGACCGGGCGTAGCCATACTCGGTTCAACTAAAGTTGGAGAAATAGACACCTACCAGCCACCTGTGTGCAAAGCACGTCGGTAGAACCATTATCGCGTACGCGTACGCGTAATGTCGGTCCGGACCGCTTCATCCAACAATACCGCCGAACCAAAGTATGACATGCTGGTAAGCAGTATGACTTGTATCGCCCACAACTCACTTGTGTTCTACTCGTGCATATAACATCTATGCATAAAACCAGGCTCGGATGCCACTATTGGAAAACGTAGTAATTTCAAAATTTTCCTACGCACACGCAAGATCATGGTGATGCATAGCAATGAGAAGGGAGAGTATTGTCCACATACCCTCGTAGACCGAAAGCGGAAGCGTTAGCACAATGCGGTTGATGTAGTCGTACGTCTTCACGATCCGACCAATCCAAGTACCGAACGTACGACACCTCCGAGTTCAGCACACGTTCAGCTCGATGACGTCCCGCGAACTCCGATCCAATAGAGCTTCACGGGAGAGTTTCATCAACACGACAGCGTGGTGACGGTGATGATGTTTCTACCGATGCAGGGCTTCGCCTAAGCACCACTATGATATGATCAAGGTGGAATATGGTGGAGGGGGGCACCAACACGGCTGGAAATAGATCAATAGATCAACTTGTGTGTTAGGGTGCCCCCTGCCCCCGTATATAAAGGAGCAAGGGGGGAGGCCGGCCGGCCCTGTAGGGCGCGCCAGGAGGAGTCCTCCTCCTCCTAGTGGGAGTAGGACTCCCCTTTTCCTAGTCCCACTAGGAGGGGGAAGGAAGGAGAGGGGGAGGAGAAGGAAAGAGGGGGCGCAACCCCTCCCCTAGTCCGATTCGGACTAGGCCCATGGGGGGCGCGCAGCCAGCCCTCGTGGCTTTTCCTCTTTTCCCCTAAAGCCCACTAAGGCCCATATGTACTCCCGTATTCCCGTAACTCCACCGGTACTTCGAAAAATACCCGAATCACTCGGAACCTTTTCGATGTCCGAATATAGTCGTCCAATATATCAATCTTTACGTCTCGACCATTTCGAGACTCCTCGTCATGTTCCCGATCTCATCCGGGACTCCGAACTACCTTCGGTACATCAAAACACATAAACTCATAATATAAATCATCACCGAACGTTAAGCGTGCGGACCCTACGGGTTCGAGAACTATGTAGACATGTCCGAGACACGTCTCCGGTCAATAACCAATAGCGGAACCTGTATGCTCATATTGGTTCCTACATATTCTACGAAGATCTTTATCGGTCAAACCGCATAACAACATACGTTGTTCCCTTTGTCATCGGTATGTTATTTGCCCGAGATTCTATCGTCGGTATCATCATACCTAGTTCAATCTCGTTACCGGCAAGTCTGTTTACTCGTTCCGTAATGCATCATCCCGCAACTAACTCATTAGTTACATTGCTTGCAAGGCTTATAGTGATGTGCATTACCGAGAGGGCCCAGAGATACCTCTCCGACAATCGGAGTGAAAAATCCTAATCTTGAAATACGCCAACTCAACAAGTACCTTCGGAGACACCTGTAGAGCACCTTTATAATCACCCAGTTACGTTGTGACATTTGGTAGCACACAAAGTGTTCCTCCGGTAAACGGGAGTTGCATAATCTCATAGTCATAGGAACATGTATAAGTCATGAAGAAAGCAATAGCAACATATTAAACGATCAAGTGCTAAGCTAACGGAATGGGTCAAGTCAATCACATCATTCTCCTAATGATGTGATCCCGTTAATCAAATGACAACTCATGTCTATGGCTAGGAAACTTAACCATCTTTGATTCAACGAGCTAGTCAAGTAGAGGCATACTAGTGACACTCTGTTTGTCTATGTATTCACACATGTACTAAGTTTCGGTTAATACAATTCTAGCATGAATAATAAACATTTATCATGAAATAAGGAAATAAATAATAACTTTATTATTGCCTCTAGGGCATATTTCCTTCACCAATTCATTCCATCCACGTAACAAGCTAAATCACGAGTGCTGCAACCCACGGCTCAGACCAAACATGAAGGAGAGAAGGCGCATCTAATCATCAGTTGAGGCAGCGTGCATGAGAGGGAAGGGGATCAAGGAGAGGAGTGGAGCAGGAGACCGACGGTCGAGGGGAAGGAATGGGGAGCAGATCCATGGCGGCGGCGGCCTCCCATTGGTCCTCGTCACCGGCAACAACGACCTTCAGGTGACGGCCTGCAGAGGAGGGGAGCACGACGACAACCCATGCCGACGGAGCAGCAGCGCGGCGAAAACCACCCTGCTCAAGCCAAGTGCCTCCTCCCGCCTGCATCCGCGTGTGCGTGTTGGTGGCAGGGGCACGGCCTGACGGCGGCCATGGAGAGAGAAAAGGAGGGGAATCTGGAGGAGAGGGACGACATGGAGGAGGAAGGACGAGCAACGAGGCAGGTTAGCTTCGTACAGAAGGAAGGAATTGTTATTTTACCTGGTGGAGGTGTTATCGCGAGACGGTTTTACCTCGACACAGTAAAAGGAAGACGTAGATGTCGCGAGGAGGTGTCCATGATGCACACCTTATTATTTTGGATGAGTGTGTAGCTACAGTTTTCAGCAATATTTTGAAAACCACAATGTGTTTGGAAATCATAGTATTTGCCACTGTATTTGGTGATCCGGTCATCAATATGTTAGTTCAAGTTCTACCACACGCCCTATCGGCAGCTGGCAAAGAATCACATACGTTATCATAGACGAGGACTGCTTGTGGCTATATGCAAGTGTGGTCACCGACAGGCAGGCAGGCTCAACTCAACGTATAGCATGCATACACACGCCCTTTCCTTTATACTATGCACCTTGAATTTTGTGAGATATACACATACATTGCTTCCCAGTCATATATAGAGGTTAATGCTCAATTCTTTATTTTAATTTTAAGAAACTAATTGGTGCTGCTTTGTATATAATAGTGTGGTTCACGTGATTATGTTGCCCTGCCTAAATGATCATCACCACTCTTTCTATACCCCTCTATATATTGTTTGACATTTGTACTTTTCTATCTGCAGGTAAGGATGTACCTCCATTTGCATCAAGAGAATGTTCCCCATTTAAGGACAAATACTCCATCTGTTCTTATATAGAAGCCCTTTACAGATTCCAATGTGAACTACATACGGAGGAAAATTAGTGAATCCCACTCTAAAATATGTCTATATACATTTGTATGTAGTCCCTAGGGAAATTTCAAAAAGGCTTATGTTTAGAAACGGAAGGAGTAGATGATAGTACATCAAGTGTCTTAATTTTCGTACCACAACTAATATTTGAACTTTTGCTTTTCCCGAAACTCTCGGGTGTAGCATGCGAGATTTACAAAATGGTTTGGGATTTTAGAATTGATCTATGCATTGGAGTGTAACTGTAGTTGGAGTAACCATACACAGATGGACATTACAATTTAAGACCTCAAAACAATGGTCCGACAAATTCTTCCCCTGATGTCAGCTTTTGTGACTTGAGTAAGGTCAACGGCATCCCTAGGCCCAACAACAATCACACAAGAGCAATCAATGGTGGTAGATTTTTGCATAATGCAACTTGAATTCGGATGTGACTGTTCGATTTAATTATGTATCTTGCTATTTTTGCAACAATGTTTCTGAATAATGTAACTTGAAATGACTTCCTTGAAACTCACCTCTGAATAAACAAATTGGTGCATCTCATTCTCACATTTTAGCTTGAACATTTTGTATTTTCCAAGTTCTCATTCAGTTGTGTGTCATAAATAACACACTAGAAGTCATGTGCTTGTCCTCGAATAACTTGTACAACTTATTTTGTGCTAAACACACTATATGTTCCTATAGGCTCTTTTGTTCAATGCTGCACACCTCAAGCGTCTATCGTAAAGAAAGGAACAACTTCAGCCTCTGGAAGATACTATGTACATATGTTCCATTGACGTACAAGCATGTACCGCATTTCAAGATATTACAAATTTGGTTGAGCAACATGGTGTGGAGTTTGTATCTAATCAACATATATAGCACTTATTTATAGAATATTATATGTGAAAATGTTATCAGTTATAAATTAGTAAATCCAAAAATCCAATTCAGCACAAGCCTTGAATTTATTAGTAGAGAAAAAAATGACATGTTTGTTTATTAGTTATGATATGTGTTTTCATGCTGGCTACTTGCCGTTTTTCGTCGGACCATACTTTCTGAGGGGCAGATTTTAGCTTGAGAAGATTTTGCGAGAACATAGCGGTGCTCTTGCTCTGATGGAAATTCTGAGTAGGGTGTTCCAAACTAAATTGACACACGTAGGAATGAATGGAGGGAATATCTTTTTATACACACAATTGTCATGTATGGTTATAATATTAGTCGAGACGTGTGTTGCGCATGCACACTTACTAGTAACAGAAAAAAATGTGAACGTGATAGCGTACAAGAGAAATGGCAACGGTTTCTCAAAAAAGAAAAAGAAAAAGAAGAAATGGCAACTTTTTTTAACACCGAAGTCGCTCACATACATGCGCATACACTCACTCCTATAAACGTATGCACACACACTACCCCTATCAGCACCTCTGGGAGACTGAGCCGACACATCATTTTGAGATTGACAAAGTCGCCAAAGACACATTCATAGTCGACGGAAACGTCTCCTCCAACTGAACACATGTACAATGTGTCACAGGCTCATAGTCGCCACGGTCACGCTTCGGTGAGGCGGCGGTCGCAGGCCAGTGGGATGTGGGGCACGGCATACGTGCCCCGCAGCAAGTCGTGGGCAACAAACTCACAGGAAGGTGGAACCCGTCCCGCGATACCACCTTGCATGGGCCGTGGCTGCCGTAGCGCACCATCAAGTTGGTGTTGTACGGGTCCTACCTCCGCAACACGACACCAGCGGCTGCCTCGCCGAACCCATGTCTGCGTCGGTTCGCAATGAAGTCCATGGCCCGACTTAGTAGTCGGCGTAGACGACGGCCATGCCAGGGTGCCGCCGGCCGAACGCGAGGAGCTCCGCCCTGAGCACGCGGTTGTGTAGCCCGGCGAAGTTGTTGAGTCACCTGAGGCAACTAAAGTGCATCGTACCGGACAATTCCTGTTTGGCGCCTCAAGCGCCCACCCCGTCCCCCGGGAGCTGCGCCGGCCTGATTCATTTTTTTCTCTGTTTTCTAAACTGAGAAAAAATGCGCACAAACTATGATTTGAACCCCATGACGTCATGTTTGGTGTAAGACGTGATAACCACCCGGCCACCTCACCTTGATGCGATTATATATAAGTTTTTCTTATTTTCTTCTTTCTTCTCTAACTTTTTCCCCTCCTTTCTTTTTCTTTTTCTCTCCCTTTTTTCCTTTTTCTAATTCGTGGACTTTTTCTTTAGACAGATGAACTTTTTCTTTTTCCAAAATGCATGAACATTTTTCAAAATGGATGAACTTCTTTCAATTTAGATGAACTTTTTCCAAATTTTATGATTTTTTTTTAGTTTTATGAATTTTTTTCAAATTTAATGAACTTTTTTGAATTTGTGAACTATTTTTCAGAATCGATGATTTTTTTTCAAAATTGACGAATATTTTTATGAACCATTTTTCAATTTTTTGAACTTTTTACACAGTTAATGTTTTCTACTTTTTTGTGGATTTTTGTTTTCAAATAATTTATACTGTGCATATAATTTAGTGTTTTAGTAGAAGAAGGTTTTTTTTCCCTGATAGCGAACAAGGATGTTAGCTCCTTCCAGTGGTTTTGGCGCCATGTTGTTAACAGACTAACAGTTCGACCCTGAGTTTGAATCCCGTTTCTCCCCTATCCCAATCTAAACCTTTTATTTTCTGACGAAGAGATGTCTGGGTACTTCCCTCTCAATGTTCTGAATCCCTCGCGGACCGGCCTGGAACAGGGACAAGTTGTAGTTGTTCCCGCCGATCTCTCCCACCAGGACAACGAGCTCACCATTATTTTATTTTTAACTTTTGCTAATACGCGTATCTACGGTGTGGCTGATCAGAGTCGACTGTGATTTAACCAAGTTTCAATCAAGTGACACAATATGTGAAAAAAAATTAATGAAAATTTTGCACGAATTTTCACGTAAGATCTCATGAATATAGCATTAGCTGAGACTTCGTTAAGTCTCAATGGACCGAGATTTAGAAATCTGGTGTACGTTTATTCCGCGCGTCAAACAGAGACCAACCAAGAACGCGAGTCAAACAGACACCAACCAAGAAGAGGTTTGGCGGCAGCAATATATACGTACACATGCAGCTCTAGCAGCCGTGGTTGCATGTAGACATGATGGGCGGCACGGCGAATGGGCCGTCGAGCATTCCGCGGGCCATGATCCTGTACGCCGCCTCCGTCATGTGCAGGCCGTCGAACGACACATACCTTGACGGCTCCGGGCACGGCATCCCCGACGGCCCGGTGCTCAAGACGGGGTAGCATGCCTCCAGCACCGTTTCTTTGTCGAACCCTACACGCACAGCACGAAAATACGTAATACATACTGTAAGATCAAAGCCGTCCTGGACATGTTGTGTTGCCATGGTAGGATTCTAGCTAGAAGCTAGGGCTTGCCGTTTTGTGTAGGCGCGGTGACGAGGCCGAGGGCGTTGTCGTAGGAGTCGACATAGGTGATGGACACACTGGGGTGGTCGCGGCGGAGCTCCTCGAGCCTTGCTTCCAGCATGTGGTTGTGGAGGAGGATGAGGTCGTTGAGCCACCAGAGGCAGCCCGTGGCAGGGTCGCGGTCGTCGCCGGGGAAGAGTGCGAGGTACTGCGGGGTGCACCCCAGCGGGAAGATGCCCGGCACGAACATGGTCTTGGCGCCCAGCTCGATTAGGGCCTTGATGGACAGAGCGATGGAGCTGATGACCTGTGGCACGAGGGGCCTGACCCATTCAAGCGTCTTGTTCCGCGAGAAGGGATGGTTGTAGTCGTTGGCGCCGATCTCCCCCACCAGGAACAGCGAGCTCTCCATCACCTCCTTCCTCTCTGCATACGTGCATGACCGTGATGGTGTGGTAGGAGATAATATCCATGGTCAGTGCGTTTGGGTGGCCATGGCGCCACGCATGCCACGGATTTTGTTCAAGCTACGCGTTACCTTGGTCCGTGGAGGCGAGCACGGCGAGCACTTTCTTGAACCAGCCGATCTGGACGTCGAGAGAGTAGGGGAGGATCGGTGGAAACTGGTCAACGCTGAGATTCTTCTTCATGAAGAAATCCTGGCTCAGCGCCGTGGCGGCCACCACCGCGAAATTGGCGCCGTACCGGAACTCCTCCGCCGGAGACTTCCCGGCTGCCGCCTGCAGGTACGCCGGCCAGTACGGGAACCCCAGCTTCTCCACTGCACGTATCGTACCGATTATCATTCATTATGCATGCACGTAATGAGATGTCGATGTGTCGTCGAAGAACTCACCGATAAAGTCGACGACGAGGCGGCCGTCGGACCAGCGGCCGGAGGGGCGGCCGAAGAAGGTCTCGCCGTATGGCAACTCCAGGACGGGCCCCGAATCAGTGGAGCTGTGGACGATGAAGTTGCCGGTGTCGATCAGAGAGTCACCGAAGGTGAATAGATGTTTGTAGCACCTGCTCCGGTTCGCAGTCGCAGGGGCCGCCGACACCGTGATGGCCACGGACAGCGCAAGAAGAGCGGTCACCGCCGTGAGCTGCCCAGGCAGAGTTGACGCCACCGCCATTGTGGTGGACGGATGGAAAGTAATTGTTCTGGTCTCGAGCTAGACTCACTCAATTCTGCCCGGACTTTCATTTGTATATATCAAAGAAAAGGAGGGCGGCTATATGTGATTAGCAGCTAGCTAGTTTGTACTCCTAGCTTGTATGATGAAGCAAAGCTTGTTTGACTGGCTAACTGAAGCCTTTAACATTTTTAAATCGGGCCGGCTGGATAAGGAACTCGTGGCAAATGGAGTTTATAACCAGATTTTTAATGGCCGATGCTACAAATCATCGGGCTGATACCAGGAAAATTTAAGCCTCCTCGTCCACCGTTTGATCTAGCCCGGCATCAATGGTCTGGCGTGGGCCGCGGAAAGCTGATGCATCACATGGCGTTGAGAGTCATGCACGTGAACTCAATGTTAGAATCTGGGCACTACTCCGCGGAAAATCCTACTTGCCGCTCGTTGCGGCAAGCTGTCGACCCTTCGCATACGGGAGGTGCGAGCCAGCGAACGAGTGGGCGGCCCGTTTTACGTTACAGCAGACTCTGTTTTGGGAACCTTCTATGATGTTTTCAACCGGTTTTTTACGTTACAGCAGACTCAGTTTTTTTTTTCGTTTTTCTTTTTTCTATTTATCTTCTTTTCTTTTTTTCTTTTATCTTTTTTCTGTTTCTTTTTTTTCCTTTTTAAGTTTATTTTCAAAAAAAAGTCCGAATTTCAAAAAAGTTCCTGTTTTTCAGATTTTGTTCATAAATTCAAAAAATGTTCCTATTTTACAAAATTTGTTCATAAATTCAAAAAATGTTTGTGGTTTCAAAATTTTGGTTCCGGATTTTCAGAAAATGTTCCTGTTTTTTCAAAAATTGTTTGAATTACTTTTTTTATTTTTTGAGAAATTTGAAAATAATGACATGGATTTCAAAAAATGCATGTATTAAAAAATTGTTCACAAATATCAAAAAATTGTACTTATTTTTCAAATTTTTGTTCACTTATTAAAAAAAATTTAAAATTCAAATTTGTTTGGGATTTTCAAAATTGTTCTCCATTTTACAATTTGTTCTAAAAATTCAAAATTTGTTTGTTATTTTAAAAATTGTTCCCATTTCAAAATTTTGTTCGAAAATTTAAAAAATGTTCATGTTTACAAAAAAAAATCATGTTTACAAATTTTTTTTGTTCACAATTCAAAATTTGTTCTCCTTTCAAAAATATTCATGTTTTTGCAAAAATTACTATTAAATACTTGTTCAGATTTTTGAAAAACTTTTTTGTGTTTATCGATTTTTTTAAAACTCGTGTTGGTTCTGTAAATTCTGATTACATTTTTTTAGTTTTTCTTCTCAAATTTGAAATGTGTTCGCATTAAAAAATACTTTTCTCAAAATAATGTTCGCATCTGCATTACCTTTAGCTGCGCGCGCCATAGTAAAACAAGAAAGCTTATGTAGCCCATTGGCTAGGGTCGTGCGTAAGTAACAGGAGGTGCCAGGTTCGATTCCTACCTCCTCCAGTAGTTTTAGTCTTTTTTGTATTTTTTTACTGTGTTTCGCTAATGGGCCGGCCCAGCTGGAGTCGCCCCTGTGCGTTCGCTCGGCAATTCGCCGCAACGAGCGGCGCATAGGAGCTCCCCTACTCCGCGCCCTCCGCTTATAGGGCACAATTTCTGGGCTTGGTCCTTTCCCCCATGGACCAAATGGTCTGGAAGGATTGGGCCCCACCAAAAGTCAAGTTCTTTGCTTCGCTCGCACTTCAGGAGAGGATCTGAACTGCAGACAGATTGGAGAAGCGAGGATGGCCTAACTGTGGCCCCTTCCCCTTGTGCCGACGGGTGCAGGAATGTGGCCCTCATCTTTTCTTTAGATGCCGCTTCACTCTCAGGCTTTGGAACATGGCTACTCAGAAATTTCGCATCCACGACATGGACACGTCCACATGGCACCTGTTTGACTCCGTTCATGCCTGGTGGACGAGCACATGCACCACGGGCACCACCAACAGAAAAGCAAAGGCATCGATTACCATGCTAGTGTTATGGGTCATCTGAAATGAGCGCAACGCAAGAGTGTTCAGGCAAAAGAGCGCACCTCCGCAAATCATGCTCGACATCATTGAAGATGAGGCAAACCTTTGGATCAAAGCTGGGGCAAAGAAACTAGGGTCTTTTTTATTGCGAGAATAATTATCATACTGTAACTTGGGTGTGTGTTGTAACAAACTCTCTCTCCTCCTTATTTAATATATGAGGCAAATCTTTTGCCTCCATTTCAAAAAAAATGTTAGGCAGCAGTGGCATATATAAAGCTGGGGTATATCATTTTGTTAGAGTATATCTCCGTGTATATCTTATGTATAGAAATATTCCAACCTACCTGATTTTGTCTGATTTGGTTGGAATCTTCCTTTGTCTCCAAGGCATGTAACTCCCATGTATTCCTATATATATCTAACACGAGGGCCGCCCCAGGTGTGGCGTATTTTGCCTAATCATACTTGTTCAGTTGGTATCAGATACATCGGTCCTACCCTCCCAACCCTACCACGTCGCCGCCAGCCTTCCCCTTTGCCATCTCCCAGCCATGGCAGGTACCGGCGACTCCACCCAATCTTCCCTCACCTCTCCCTCCCTACTCGGCATCAACTCCACCAGCGTCGGCCCCCTCGTCAACACCACCATGCCTGCCTCCGCCTCGCCGGTTGTGCAAGTCACTAGCGTGCGCACCCACGTGCCCGTCATGCTTGATCTCCACACTTCCCACTTCGCCAAGTGGAGGATGCTCATCCGCGTCCTCCTCGGCAAGTACGGCTTGCTCCCTCACGTCACCACCATCACGGCCGAGGCAAACCGCACGGCGGACTGGACCCATGAGGACTACGTCGTCTGGTCCTGGCTGTATGGCTCCATCTGTGACGAGATCCTGGGTATGATCATGGCGGAAGATTAGACGGCGCACGAGGCTTGGACTCTCATCACCGACCTCGTTCTGGACAACTAGATGACCCGCACAGTCTACCTCGAGGCCGAGTTCCACGGGCTTGTGCAAGGCGACCTCTCAGTCACCGCATACTGTCACCGCCTGAAGGCCCTCACCGACGCCCTCGCCGACGTCGGCACCCCGGTCACGAACCAAACCATCGTCCTCAACTGCCTTCGCGGCCTTAACCCTTGGTTCACCGACATCACCATGATCGTGACAATGCAGAATCCGCTCCCGGCCTTTGGGCAGCGCGCTCTCTACTCGTCCTCCATGAGACATGGCTCCCCAACACCTCTGTCGTGGCGAACCAGACTGCCATGTACGGCGGCTCCAACTCCTCCCGCGGTGACGGCAGTCGTGGTGACGGAAACTAGGTGATGGCAACCGCGATGGTGGCAACTCTGGCGCTGGCGGCAACCACAACGGCGGGAACTGGCGCAAGAAGAAGCAAGGCGACGGCTCCCGTGGCAACACCTCTAGTGGCTCCCGCGGTGGCCAGCCCGCGGTCGGCCCATGGATCTGCTTCAACCCATATACGGGCCAGCCGCTGCAGCCCCAGGGCGCTCCCGAGCCGCACCCGACCAGTGGCGTCGGTCTACTCGGCCCCGGCCCCCGGTGCTTCCACCCGCCCAGGTGTTCACTTCCCTGGCTCCTCTCCAGGGCCGGGCTTTCGACACCAACGCTCCTCCGACTCCCGGCTACACCCCCGCACCACAGTAGGACTGCGTCGCGCTCATGGCCGCCTTGAACAACGCGGCCTCCGCCTCCAACGTCGGTGAGTGGGTCATGGACTCCGGAGCCACGTCCCACATGGCCTCCGACCCCGGTATGCTTCATCATCTCCTTCCTGCCTCCTCTTCCTCCCTTGTCACCGTTGGCAATCACTCTACCTTACCTGTTTCTCATACTGGTGATGTTTCTATTCCTACTTCCGCTCGCACACTTTTTCTTCATAATGTTTTACTTGTCCCTCATATCGTTAAAAATCTCCTCTCTATTCGTCGCTTCACTATTGATAATTTATGCTCAATAGAATTTGACCCGTTTGGTTTCCCTGTGAAGGATCTTCGCACCAAGGCCGTGATCCTTTGCTGCAATAGCCATGGCGATCTCTATGTCGTTCCATCCTCGGTCATCAACCATCACACCCATGGACTCATCGCCACCACCTCCATCGAGCTTTGGCATCTCTGCTTAGGACATCCGGGTCGTGACGCTATGTCACATCTTCATAAACAGTCATCTATTCCATGTAATAAATTGGCTTCGCACGTTTGTCATGCTTGCCAACTCGGCAAACATGTGAGCTTGCCGTTCACTAGGTCTACCTCGCATTGTGACGAGCCATTTCAATTAGTACATTGTGATCTTTGGGCATCTCCTGTTTTGAGCAACTCTGGCTTTAAGTATTATCTTGTTATTGTGGACGAGTTTTCACATTATATATGGATGTTTCCTCTTAGCAACAAATCATACACCGCCGCCACCCTCATCAATTTTTTTGCCTATGCCCGCACACACTTCTCCTGTCCACTAGTTGCTATGCAAGCCGACAATGGCACCGAGTTTCTCAACTCCACGATCACCACCTTCTTTGCCTCCCATGGCATTCTCCTTCGCCTTTCATGCCCATACACATCCACTCAAAACGGCAAGGCCGAACATGCCATCCGCACCCTCAATGATGTCACACGCACGCTTCTATTCCAGTCTTCAATGCCACCACCACTACAAAAAAATACACTTCCGTGATGATACGTGTTTGTCACAGTAGGTCGCGTTTTTTGTCATGCATGTACATCCATGACAAATTTATGACAAAATCAAGATAGTCATACCTGTGCTGTCGTAGAAGTGTTCCATGACATTACCAAAATTATCATCACGGAAGTGTCCACTTCCATGACGATAAATCGCGCGTCACAGAACTGCTTTCGTCAAGGGTGACCGACACGTGGCGTCCACCGTAACGGAACATCGTTAAGCTATCGGGTCGGGTTTTGGATCCGATAACCCGTTAACGGCCCCGACCAATGGGGATTTTCCACGTGTAAAATCATCATTGGCTGGAGGAAACACGTGTCTGCTCATCGTTGGGACAGATGTCATCCACTCATTGGACGGAAGGCGCCTATGATACATCGACACGTGGCACGGCCCAACAAAGGCCCATTCCTGTGAAAAGGCAGGCCCGTTTGACTTGGTCAGAATGTGGCGGCCCGGCCCATGGAAAGCCTGTTAACGGCCTGTTCGCATATAGCCCATTTACAGCCCGCTAACCCAAGGCCCGTTACGCCCTATCCAAATTAGGCCCAGTAGCGTCATCTGGGCCACCCAATATGATTCCAGCCAGTTTTCACCTCTGGCCCATGACGTCTTTCGGCCCATATGAGGCCCTATGTCACATCCCTAGTTCTGGTATGCACTAGGCTAGCCCTTCATGTGTGTATCATGTTTAAATTTTATTTAAGTTGAAATGGGGATTGCTCAAACCCTAGCACCAGATCAAATCAACTAGCTTCAAATAAAAATATTCTCAATGAACCCAAAATGCTCTTCAGAAAAGTTCATTATTTTTGGATTGGTCTAGAACCTCTCCCAAAAATGGTGCACATTTTTCTAGGCGGATTTTTGAATTAAATCATATAGTATTTGCATTTGGGCATTTAAATGCTATAAAATATTTTAAATGCTCAAATAATCCCAAACTGAAATGTTTACTGTAGGATGTATTTCCAACAGTGGTCATGAGTAGTTGCATGATTTTTGGGATTGATTTAGTATTTTTAATAAAGTCACAAAGTTGCAGAAAAATAGAAAACAGTAATTGAAATAGGAAACAGAGAGAGAGAGAGGAAATTATCTGGACCGACTGCTGTGGAGCCCACTTGGCAGCCCAGCCAACTGGCCTGGCCCACCAGAAGCCCCACCGTCTGTCTTCAACCTCTGCCAGTAGGCAGAGGCGCGTCGATGCCACCTCCTGCTTCGCGCTGGAGGCTCATCCTCCTCCCTGTCCCCGCGCCTGGAGACGCCTCGACCCCCCTTTGTCCTCCCCCCCTCTTTCCTGGCTCTCTCCCTCCCCCTCTCTTGCCCGCAGCCATGGCCGAAGGCCACCATCGCCACCGACGCCGTTCGCCACGTCCACAACCACCGCATAGCCTCCCCAACACGTCCAGGAGACCCGCCTCCGTCGTCTACGCCTCCTCGAGGACACAAGCGCTGCCGGACGCCCCCGAACGCCTACACCGCCGCCATCTTCAAGCTTTGGTCGTCCGAGATTGCCGCCGCCCGTACGTCACCGTCCAGCCTTCTCCGAGCCCGCGTCGACGCCCTCTGCAACCACTATGAGCTCCCGCGTCGAAAACCCCTCTTCCCCGAGCTCGTTACGCCCTATAGCCATCGCCCCCTTGCCGACCAAATCACGCTGCCGCCTGAGCTCCTCACCGCCGTGGCCACAGTCACCTAGAGCCGCAACCGAGCGCACCATCGTGCTCAGCGTGTCTTCGCGCACCCGTAGCCACCACCAGCGCCTCCCCTAGTGAACTGCAATGTCGAAACGCTCGACGCCCGAACTCGAGCTGCCGCTGTCGTCGTAGTTGCCATCGCCTCCGGCCACCCCAGATCTTCCCGCTTGCCCTGTTGGATGCGCGCGAGCCCCAACTACGCATAGGACCAAACCACGGTCGATTTGGTCGACCGTGGGCAAAACCCGAGCCACTCCAGTGCGCCTCCGCCGCGGCTTGAGGTCGCTGCCGGCCAAACTCCGGCGTGCCGATGTGGCAGCGTACTTAGCACTAATCACCGTCAGCTAAACCACCCACAAACACTGATAGTAGACCCCACCACAATAATTAAGTATAAGATTTACTTCTGTTTAGGATTAGATTAAGTAAACTGGGCCCTGACTGTCAGGGTTGACCTCCCAGTCAGCGTTGACCTGGTCCCACCTGTCATCCACCCAAACCAGCCCTGTTACACTGACACATGGGTCCCAGCCGTCAGGTTTGACCTAGCTGGTGCTGTTGACCGCTGACGTCACCGTGAAAATGGTCAAAACTTCTAAAAATCATATAAATTCAACCGTAACTCCAAATGAAATAAATTATATATGAAAAATGATCAGAAAAATCCAATCTATCCATCTGTACCATTTTCATGCATGATAGAACAACTTAGGGCTGCTGTTTAGGCCAAATCTTATAATGGCATTTAAACCTTCACATATGGAGTTTGAATTTGAACCTAGGGTTCAAACCAACTTCATTTAACCTGTTGCTAGTTGCATTAGCTCAAACCACAGCATATTGCCATGTCACATTCAAGCATCATATTGTTGCATTGCATTGATTGTGTTCCTTCTCTGTTTGCCGGTGTTGTTCCCTCTCGATAGACGTGGTTCCGACGATGAGTTCAATGACACCGATGAAGAACTATACTATCTTTAGAAGTGCCGGGCAAGCCAAACCCCCTTGTTCATTCCGATACAATCCCACTCTCTCGCTCCTGCTCTATTTTACTGCATTAGGACAACATCGATACAACTGTTTTTTGCTGCGGTAGTTGAACCCCTTTATCCTCTGCATGAACTGTCATTGCCACAGTAAATAGATGAAACCCACTAGCATGATTAGGAGTTGTTTGAGCCCTGATGTGCCTACTCATTCATGCTTGTTGTCATGCCTGCTATTGCTTAGAGTTGTGTCAGGTTTGATTCATCGGGAATGAATTGAAGGTGTGTGAACATGTCCTACTTTGAGAGCTAAGTGTGTGAACACGATTTGGTAAAGGTAGCGGTGAGAGGCCATGTAGGAGTACATGGTGGGTTGTCTCATTGAAACCGTCCTCAGGAACTGAGTTCTGTGTTTGTGATCCATGACCAGCTACTACCACGCATTGGAATGCTTAAGTGCCCCTCTCGACTTATTAATCAACTTGATCTCTGTCCAGGAGTTGCAACTAGTTTCTGGTGTTTGTAGGTAGTGCTAGTAGTCTACCAAGTGGCACCCGGTACAGGTCGGCTTGGGACAGACTAGGCACAGTGGCCCGGTGTACCAAGTGGCACCCGGATGGTGGGCTTGGGAACCCTGCACACATCGTTTGGGGCCGTGAGCGACACCCCGGCCGGATCTCGTTGCGGATGGAACCCGATAGGCGATAAACATGGACGATAGACTTGTGTGGTTAGTCAAGTCGTGGCCGACACCCTCGCTGGGCTTCCGCTTGAAGGTTGTCGAGTACATGTCGTGTAAACGGTGGTGAGAGCGTGTGTGAAGAAGTACACCCCTGCAGGGTTAATATGATCTATTCGAATAGCCGTGTCCGTGGTAAAGGACTTCTGGGTTGCCTGTACAGTTCATAGATAAGTGAAAGTGGATACTCTAAAATACGTAAGATAAACGTGAGTGCTATGGATGGCGTTCTCGTAGGGAGACGGGAGCGGATCCATAGTGGTGTATTGGTTGGTGAATATGTGGACTCGTGTGCGCCACCTCAAAAGAGTTACTTGCAGTCGTAGTTCAGGATAGCCACCGAGTCAAAGCTGGCTTGCTGTAGTTAAACCCCACCATCCCCTTTGTTGATAATGATGCATATGTAGTTAGATCTGATGTAAGTCTTGCTAGGTATATTTATACTCACATTGCTTAATTTATGTTTTTGCAGAGAGACTTCCGTCTCGCTAGTAGTTCCACGTGGACTTCGATGTTTAGCTTGATACCTCAGCTACGATCTTATGCCCTCGGCAGGATCTGGTAGATAGTCAGGCTTCTCAGCCTTCTTCATTTGTAGATGTCTGTACTCAGACATGTTAAGCTTCCGCATGTGCTTTGACTTGTATGCTCTGGTTGTTGGGTCATGAGACCCATGATTGTAATATCTCGCTCCTCGGAGCCTATTGAATAAAATACTTGAGTCATAGAGTCATGTTGTGATGCCATGTTGTATTTGCACATATCGAGCATATTGTGTGTATGTTATTGAAATGCTTGGTATGTGTGGGATCTGACAACCTAGTTGTTTATCCTTGGTAGCCTCTCTTACCGGGAAATGTCTCCTAGTGCTTCCACTGAGCCATGGTAGCTTGCTACTGCTCCGGAACACTTAGGCTGGCCGGCATGTGTCCTTCTTTGTTCCTGTGTCTGTCCCTTCGGGGAAATGTCACGCGGTGTCTACGGGAGTCCTGTTAGCCGGCTACAGCCCGGTTTACCGAAGTCCTGCTAGCCCAGTTGCTACAGCCCGGATTCACTCGCTGATGACCGACACGTTCATTGTTGGGTCATGTATGCATGTCCCTGTAAGTTAGTGCCACTTTGGGTTCACGACTAGCCATGTCAGCCCGTGTTCTTTGTCATATGGATGCTAGCGGCACTATCATATACGTGATCCAAAATGTGCAAACGGTCCCGGGCCAGGTAAGGTGGCACCCGTGGGAATACCGTGCGTGAGGCTGCAAAGTGATATGATGTGTTACATGATAGATCGGTGTGACTTAGGATCGGGGTCCTGACAGTTTTGGTAATAGGTTCATGTTGTGATGCCATGATGTATTTGCACATATCGAGCATATTGTGTGTATGTTATTGAAATGCTTGGTATGTGTGGGATCTGACAACCTAGTTGTTTATCCTTGGTAGCCTCTCATACCGGGAAATGTCTCCTAGTGCTTCCACTGAGCCATGGTAGCTTGCTACTGCTCCGGAACACTTAGGCTGGCCGGCATGTGTCCTTCTTTGTTCCTGTGTCTGTCCCTTCAGGGAAATGTCACGCGGTGTCTACCGGAGTCCTGTTAGCCTGCTACAGCCCGGTTTACCGGAGTCCTGCTAGCCCAGTTGCTACAGCCCGGATTCACTCGCTGATGACCGACAAGTTCGTTGTTGGGTCATGTATGCCTTTCCCTGTAAGTTAGTGCCACTTTGGGTTCACGAATAGCCATGTCAGCCCGGGTTCTTTGTCATATGGATGCTAGCGGCACTATCATATACGTGAGCCAAAATGCGCAAACGGTCCCGGGACAGGTAAGGTGGCACCCGTGGGAATACCGTGCGTGAGGCCGCAAAGTGATATGATGTGTTACATGCTAGATCGGTGTGACTCAGGATCGGGGTCCTGACAGTTTTGGTAATAGAGTCATGTTGTGATGCCATGATGTATTTGCACATATCGAGCATATTGTGTGTATGTTATTGAAATGCTTGGTATGTGTGGGATCTGACAACCTAGTTGTTTATCCTTGGTAGCCTGTCTTACCGGGAAATGTCTGCTAGTGCTTCCACTGAGCCATGGTAGCTTGCTACTGCTCCGGAACACTTAGGCTGGCCGGCATGTGTCCTTCTTCGTTCCTGTGTCTGTCCCTTCGGGGAAATGTCACGCGGTGTCTACCGGAGTCCTGTTAGCCTGCTACAGCCCGGTTTACCAGAGTCCTGCTAGCCCAGTTGCTACAGCCCAGATTCACTCGCCGATGACCGACACGTTCGTTGTTGGGTCATGTATGCCTTTCCCTGTAAGTTAGTGCCACTTTGGGTTCTCGACTAGCCATGTCAGCCCGGGTTCTTTGTCATATGGATGCTAGCGGCACTATCATATACGTGAGTCAAAATGTGCAAACGGTCCCGGGCCAGGTAAGGTGGCACCCGTGGGAATACCGTGCGTGAGGCTGCAAAGTGATATGATGTGTTACATGCTAGATCGGTGTGACTCAGGATCGGGGTCCTGACAGTTTTGGCACCCCGATTCTATGCCACACCGATCTAGCATGTAACACCTCATATCACTTTACGGCCTCACGCACGGTATTCCCACGGTTGTCGCCTTACCATGCCTGGGACCGTTTGCGCCTTTTGGCACACGTATATGATAGTGTCGCTAGCATCCATATGACAAAGAACCCAGGCTGACATGGCTAGTCGTGAACCCAAAGTGGCACTAACTTACAGGGACAGGTGTCGGTGTCAAAACCGGCGGATCTCGGGTAGGGGGTCCCGAACTGTGCGTCTAGGCGGATGGTAACAGGAGACAAGGGACACGATGTTTTACCCAGGTTCGGGCCCTCTTGATGGAGGTAAAACCCTATGTCCTGCTTGATTGATATTGATATTGTGGATGTTTACAAGATTGGATCTACCACGAGATCAAGGAGGCTAAATCCTAGAAGCTAGCCTATGGTGTGATTGTAATGGTTGTTGTTGTGTCCTACGGACTAGAGCCATCCGGTTTATATAGACACCGGAGAGGGCTAGGGTTACATAGAGTCGGTTACAATGGTAGGAGATCTACGTATCCGTATCACTAAGCTTGCCTTCCACGCCAAGGAAAGTCCCATCCGGACACGGGACGAAGTCTTCAATCTTGTATCTTCATAGTCTTGGAGTCCGGTCGATGATGATAGTCCGGTCGATGATAGTTCGGCTGATGATGGTAGTCCGGCTATCCGGACACCCCCTAATCCAGGACTCCCTCAGTAGCCCCTGAACCAGGCTTCAATGACGATAAGTCCGGCGCGTATATTGCTTGGCATTGCAAGGCGGGTTCCTCCTCCGAATGATAGAAGATTGTGAACACCAGGATAGTGTCCGGCTCTGCAAAATAAATTCCACATTCCACCGTAGAGAGAATAATATATACACAAGTTCAATCTACTGACGTTTTTTGCGGCATGACGTCACGCCACTACCAAGCCATTACTTGAATCGTTTTTTACTCTACCACCTCAGCGCATTTAGCGAAGCGGTTTCCCTGGCACGTCTTGTCGAAGCAGAGATCGTGTTCCCCCTTAATCCGAGATTCTCATCAATACGGACGTGGGTAACCCAACCGCGCCATTGATGGTGACGCTTGGGGGATAAGCGAGTTTTACCAGGCTGATGGGGGACGCGTAGACTTCGCCCGCCCATATAAGGGATAAGGATTCACCGTTTCACCTACGCCTTCTTCCTCCTTTGCTTATCCATCTCCGCGCACTCGAGCTCCAGCGCCCAAGCCCGCACATCTCGTCTCAACCTTCCCCAGTTATGTCCAGAGCGGGAGGCAAGTGGATGACCTCCTCCGTTACGGAGGAGCAGATCAAAAGACTGCGCGGCGCCAGCTACCTGTCTGGCGACATCGCGCACCGGCTGCCCGACGAGGCGCAGCTCATCCCCACCCCCAGGCCCCATGAGAGGGTCGTTTTTCTTCCCCACTTCCTCCGCGGACTGGGCTTTCCACTTCACCCCTTTGTTCGGGGGCTCATGTTCTACTACGGCCTGGATTTCCATGATCTGGCGCCAAACTTCATCCTCAACATCTCGGCGTTTATCGTCGTGTGCGAGGCCTTCCTCTGCATCCAGCCCCACTTCGGCTTGTGGCTCAAGACCTTCAATGTCAAGCCGAAGGTAGTGAAGGGCGCTCAAGCGGAGTGCGGAGGCGCCATGTTGGGCAAGATGCCCAATGTCCTTTGGTTCGAAGGGGCCTTCGTGGAATCCGTCAAGGGGTGGCAATCGGGGTGGTTCTATATCACCGAGCCGCGCGACCCTACGTGGGCGGCGGCCCCCGAGTTCAGATCTGGTATCCCACACAGCTCACCTCCTGGAAAGAGAAGGGCTTGCTATGGGGTAGTTCGGAGGAACTGACGGGACTCCAAGCCTGTATCCAGAAGCTGGTGAAGAAGCTCAGGCTGCTTAACATGGTCCAAGTCATGCTCGTCCGCCGGATTCTCCCATGCCAAGAGCGGGCATTCAATCTGTGGGAGTTCAATCCGGAACAGCACCAGGCGCTGAGCGGGCTCTTCGACATGACGTACGAAGGCGCCTGGAGGGTGCCGTTTAAGGGCGCTGAAGCCCCTGCATCCGCGACTGAAGATTGCGGATTTCGCTCGCAGCGCCAAGCCGACGAGGTAAGTGATTCTACCCCTTTACGGGACACTTGCTTTTCATAGTTTGACTCTATGCGGGTTTTAATTTCCCCTTTTCCTTTGACAGGACTGGATGAGGAAGGCGGAGCAGATTGTCTGCCCGGCTCCCATGCCAGAAAACCCAGTAGACGCCCATCTAGCGAGGCTGCTGGTTCCGGCACCGCACGTGGTGCCGGAGAAGAAGGCCAAGAAGGAGGCCACGGGTGCTCGAAAGAGTTCCCGTTTTCAGGTGTCAGACGACTCCGGGGCGGACTCCTCCCCCGAAAACAAGGAGGAGAAAGAGGACTCTCTCCCAGAGGAGGGAGAGAGGAAGAGGAAGGCTTCCCCAACAGGGGAGGCCGAAGGGTCCAAGAGGGGAAGGACTATTCCCGCAGACAGCTCCGCCAACATCAACGTTGGCGAGGAAGAATGGCCTTCAAGGGCCAGGCCTCCAGCGAGATCGTAAGTATCCGGATTCCTGAGTGATTTATATTTTCTTTTTCTGTGTCACATAGTGTCATTCTGATGCCGCATGCTGCATGTAGTCCGGCCAATGATGATCTCCCTGCTTCATCGAGCGGGTCGTTGGCTCCATCGGATGTAGACTCCATCCCGACCGCCTCCACCCCTCGCGACACCGAGGACGCCGAGGTGGGATCCCAAGAAGGGACCCATCAGGGGGAGGCTCCAGAGGCGCCACAAGGCGGCCTCCCGGACTTTGCGCTGGACTCCATATCAGAACCCGCAGCGGTTCCGGAGTCCGGCCGGCGGCCCCTTCGCAAGAAGGGCAAGACCGTGACGTCGGCGGCTTCCGTCCAACCGGAGGCGCCGGACAATTTGTTGGAGGCGCTCCAGAGCGCTTCCATCGAGGAAGAACACCGCACTATTATGAGTGCGGTGATTCAGAAGGTACAGCTCACCAAGAGCGGGCTGACCGAAGCCTGCAGTAGCCTTCTATCAGGCTTTGAGGTAAGAAGTTAAAATTTTGCAATGTAATACCGCATAGACAGTAGCCCCTGATGCTCGGTTCGGTGTTCGGAAAGAAAAGCCGGACTGAGGATCTGAAAAAAAAGAAGATATACGTAGGGTTGCTAAAAAATAATGTCAGTATGGGTTGCAGGCTGCGCTGCTGACCTCTACCGCACTGACTGCGGAGGTCGGTGCTTTGAAGCAGGAGCTCGAGCGGTCCGAGCAAGAGCTCGGCCGCGCCAAGGAGCAGCTCCAGGGCAAAGAAGGTGAGTAACACCACTTTGAACTTGTACCTTACAGAAAAGGATTTAGGTTGCAACAAAAAATAACCAGGATAACATGGGTACTGCAGGGGCCACGAACGAGGTGGCGACCCTGAAGGAGGCCGTGTCCGCGGCCGAACGCAATGCGGCTGCGGAACGGGCAGAGCGAGAAAAGCAGGAGGCGCGGGTGGCGGTGGTTCGGCAAGAGCTCCAAGCTCTCATGGAAAAGCATGAGAGTTTGGAGCGTGACTCAAAGACTCGAGAGTCCGAGCTTGCCTCGGCTCTCGAAAGTGCCAAAACTGCCAAGGCCGATGCCCATAAGTCCCTTCAGGAGATTGAGTTGGTGAGGAAGATAGCGGCGGGTAAGGCATTTTTCATGCAAAGCAAGCATGTGAATGTAAATTACGTGTTACTTACCCGAATTCGGAGCTCTCCAGGGGCGTTTGCAGATCTGCCTCGCAGCGTGTCTGATGCCGCCGCATTCTACCGAGCCGAGGAGGGGAGCTCAACGGAGAAGGTCTTCTAGTCTCAGTATGCTGAGGCCGGCCATCCGGTGCTCCCTAGCGACCAGCTGAAGCAGTTGGTCGAGCTCCACAAGGTGGCCGAGCAGGCCATGAAGGGCCTCATAGTCCGGCTGTGGCCTGGAGAGGCCATGCCTGGGAGCTACTTCGGCCTCGTGCGACGGTTGGTGGATGTGTGCCCCTGGGTGGAGGTTATCAAGCGCTTCGCCTGTATTGAAGGTGCTCGTCGGGCCCTTGCCCGCGCAAAGGTGCATTGGGGCAAGCTAGATGCGGGGAAGCTAATCACTGATGCGCCACCAGCGGGCAAGGAATATCATACGCCCGAGATGTACTATAAGACTGTCCTGAAGGGTGCCTGTAAAATTGCGGACGAGTGCCCCAGGGATGTAATTATTGAGTAAATTCGCAATGTGTTATCCTGTGCGCTGAAAACTTTGTTCATATGCGCTAAGAAACGCTTGTTAATTTAAAATATTACCTTCTATGCGGCCGTTTATTAAATCTGAGAGATGGCAAGTCGTCGGCTTCAGCCCCCATGCCACGAGTGCTGGGGTGTTCGGGATAAACTTGAGCGCTCTTGTTCCCATTTTTGGGTCCATCTAGGGAGGCGCTCAACACAACGAACAAGGCAACCGGACTTATAGTGCTTGAACACTCTCACTTAGCCATAGAATTCTATAATTTTAAATTTCGGCGAAGCCCCTAGTATTCGGAATACCGAATTCGGGGCGCTATCCACGCCTTCGTCGGACATTATCCGGAACTTCGCTCGAAGCGGCGTAGGTCTTTAAGGACCCGAAAGGACCTCTCGAACAGCAACCAGTCTCTTGCCTTATCATGACAGTCAGTTTTAGCTTTCTCCACTGAGGCGTTAACCCGGCTCAACCGGGGCGCAATCGCAGTGGTTCTCCCAGTGCTACCTTAGCCGATAGAACGGAACGTAAGGTGCCAAACATGGGAGCCGGGCAAACCCAACTATTGACCCAAGACATGATTCAGAGCTGATTCATATAATGCTATAAGTTCGGGGTGCCGCACTTGTGAAAGTGTTCGGACTTTATCACACCATAATGCGGGGAACATAAGCCCCTGGTGTATTTGGCCGTACCAAAATGTACGGATGCAACATGTCGTAAATGAACATATATATATAAGGTAATGCAATTATGGGCAAAAAGTGCTGCATTTTATTCGAGAAGATCTGCTATGAGTGCGGAATGATACAAATAGTGCAGAAAGCAAGGGATTGGACGAATTAAAGGTGTCTCCCTCCAGGGGTAGGCCGCGGAATGGTGTATTTAACAAATTTAATGCTCGTAATGGAGACCACCTGAGTGTTCGTCGCGGCCTTTGTCCCTGCCTGGCTGTTGCATCATGAGTTCGGCAAGTTCGCCGCCGGACAGAGTTCTGTATAAAAAAGAGAGAAATAAAAGATAAAAAGAGCGACACACTTGGGAGCCCCTGGTGTGGTCGAACCGCACTCTGGGTCTGTTGTGGTTGTGCCTCTCCCCCTATGCCCATGGTATCTCCAGGGCGTAATTATGTACGCGGAGAGTTTGTCTTACAATTGTGCGAGGGTTGGGGTTGAGGCTGCATTGCTACGCGTGCTCAGAACGTGCCAGGTGGTCTTGGTTGATGTTGCTCCGGGCGCGTTTGGCCGTGTCCGGTCGTTTAACGGCCGGACTCGAAAATTGCCTTAAAAGGCTGCTCTGTACTTCTGCCGCGAGAGCCGCTGTATGTTCCTCCGTTCGGAGGGAGCATTCCGTGTTTCCATTGACCGTGATGACTCCACGAGGGCCTGGCATCTTGAGCTTAAGGTATGCATAATGCGGCACCGCGTTGAATTTTGCGAATGCGGTTCGTCCGAGCAGAGCGTGATGTCCACTGTGGAACGGGACTATGTTGAAGATTAACTCCTCGCTTCGGAAATTATCTGGGGATCCGAAGACCACTTCCAGTGTGACTAAGCCTGTACAACTGGCCTCGACACTAGGTATGACGCCTTTGAAGGTTGTCTTTGTAGGTTTAATCCTTGAAGGGTCTATGCCCATCTTGCGCACTGTATCCTGATAAAGCAGGTTCAAGCTACTGCCACCGTCCATCAGGACTCTCGTGAGGTGAAATCCATCGACGATTGGGTCTAAAACCAATGCGGCGAATCCGCCATGGCAGATACTGGTCGGATGGTCTCTTCGATCGAAAGTGATCGGGCAAGAGGACCATGGGTTGAATTTTGGGGCGACTGGCTCCATCGCATATACGTTCCTTAGTGCACGCTTCTGCTCCCTCTTGGGGATATGCGTTGCGTATATCATGTTTACCATCCGAACTTGAGGGGGGAATCCCTTTTGTCCTCTGTTGTTCGGCGGCCGGGTCTCTTCCTCGTCATCGCTGTGTAGCCCCTTGTCATTGTTTTCGGCGATTAATTTGCCTGCCTGCTTGAATACCCAACAATCTCTGTTGGTGTGGTTAGCTGGCTTTTCGGGGGTTCCATGTATTTGACAGGAGCGGTCGAGTATTCGGTCCAAATGGGACGGGCCCGGAGTGGTTCTTTTGAATGGCTTCTTCCGTTGACCGGGCTTGGAGCCTCGGAATCCGGCGTTGACTGCCGTATCCTCATTGCTGTCGCCGTTAATGCGGCGTTTGTTTTTGTTTTGACGCCGCCTGCCATTGTGGTCCTTGGTATCCGGACTGCCAGCGTTTTTGCTGAGGTTGTTGCTGCGAGCTAGCCAGCTATCCTCTCCCGCACAGAAGCGGGTCATGAGTGATGTGAGGGCTGCCATGGATTTCGGCTTTTCCTGTCCTAGGTGCCGGGCCAGCCACTCGTCGCGGATGTTATGTTTGAAGGCATCGAGGGCCTCTGCATCCGGACAGTCAACGATTTGATTTTTCTTTGTTAAGAACCGTGTCCAGAATTGCCTGGCCGATTCATCTGGCTGCTGGATTATGTGGCTTAGGTCATCTGCTTCCGGTGGTCGCACATACGTGCCCTGGAAGTTGTCGAGGAATGCGGCTTCCAGGTCTTCCCAGCATCCAATTGACTCTGCGGGCAGGCTGTTAAGCCAATGCCGAGCTGGTCCTTTAAGCTTGAGCGGGAGATATTTGATGGCGTGAAGATCGTCGCCGCGGGCCATATGTATATGGAGGAGATAATCCTCAATCCAAACCACGGGGTCTGTTGTGCCATCGTAGGATTCGATATTAACGGGTTTAAACCCTTCAGGGATTTGATGATCCATTACTTCGTCAGTGAAGCATAGTGGGTGTGCGGCGCCTCTGTATTGAGCAATATCGCGACGTAGCTCGAGAGAGCGTTGTCTGCTGTGTTCGGCCCGGCCGGAGTAGTTGTATCCGGCGCGACGGTATTCGTCGTGGGTCTTGGGGCGCCCACGTGATCCATAGGTAGATCTAGATTGTCTTGCCTTGTCCTCCAATATATCCCGCAAGTCCGGCCCGTTCCCCCGTGGCTTCATGCTTTTTGAGTGATGCTGGGGTACGGTTTTGGTGGAGGGCTTGCATGCCTCTCTGTCGCAGCCACGAGGTGGTCGGTCTGCCGTATTGTGCGCTGGTGATGCAGGTTTGTACGCTTCCTCCTCTAGTCGGGGGAGCAACTTGCGTTTTGGGTAACTTTTGGAGGGGCGTTCGAGTTCATACTCTTCGGCCGCGAGGACCTCAGTCCATCTGTCGGCCAGTAGGTCTTGATCAGCTTGAAGCTGTTGCTGCTTTTTCTTTAGGCTGTTTGCCGTGGCCATTAGCCTGCGTCTGAAACGCTCTTGTTCGACGGGATCCTCAGGCACGACGAATTCGTCGTCGTCGAGGCTTGCCTCGTCTCCGGAGGGAGGTAAGTAATTATCATCCTCGACCTCTTCGTTTGGCGCCCTCTCGTGAGGGCTTGCTTCTGCCTCCTCCTGCGCTGGATCGTGCTGGAGGGGGTTGTCTTCGGCACTTTCCGGGGTGTTATTATCTCCTGTGCCGGAATCTCCATTCTTGCCGTGGCAGGATTTAGAGCGGCGCCGCTGACGTCGGCGCTTGGGCTGTTTCTTTAAGGAATCAGCCTCCGTTGCTTCTTCGCCGTCCCCATCTTTTGGGGTGTCCACCATGTATATGTCGTATGACAAGGTGGTCTTCCAGTGTCCTGTAGGCACTGGTTCTTGATAGTCTCCGGCATCATCGTCCATACCGTCGATGTCTTCGGAGTCGTAGTCGAGTACGTCGGTTAGATCGTCGACGGTGGCTACGAAGTGGGTGGTGGGTGGGCTCTGAATTTCTTCGTCGTACGCGTCCCAACCATCCTGGCCGTAGTTCGGCCAGGGCTCTCCGGATAGCGAGATATGCTTCAGCGAAGTTAAGATATCGCTGAAGGGTGAGTGCTGAAAGATGTCCGCAGCGGTGAATTCCATGATCGGCGCCCAATCGGATTCGACTGGCAGGGGCGCAGGAGGTTCGGAGTCCGGCAGGGAGTCCGGCGCCTCGGAGTCATGAGCTTTATGCGGGACAAGGTAAGTGTTCGGCTCCATCGCCATAGAAGTTGCAGCTTCCGAGGCGGTGTCCAGCCATCCGTCCTCGATCTGTGCGATCGGCTCCGGACTATGGGTCGGAGCGGATTCATGTGCGGCCTCCAAGGTGCTGTCCGGCGGCAGAGCTAGGTCGTGCCCATCGTGACAGCGCGACAGGCTCGGCGGTGGCTCAGATCCATCGAAGATCAAGTCCCCGCGGATATCGGCCGTGAAGTTTAGGCTTCCAAACCTGACCTGACAGCCAGGGGCGAAGCTTTCGATCTGCTCCAGATGGCCAAGTGAGTCGCCCCGCAGTGCGAAGCCGCCGAATACGAAGATCTGTCCGGGGAGAAAAGTCTCACCCAGGACTACGTCGTTGTCGATTGAAGAGGCCATCGAGCCTATTGGTGACAACACAGAGGAACTCTCAATGAAAGCACCAATGTCGGTGTCAAAACCGGCGGATCTCGGGTAGGGGGTCCCGAACTGTGCGTCTAGGCGGATGGTAACAGGAGACAAGGGACACGATGTTTTACCCAGGTTCGGGCCCTCTTGATGGAGGTAAAACCCTACGTCCTGCTTGATTGATATTGATATTGTGGATGTTTACAAGAGTGGATCTACCACGAGATCAAGGAGGCTAAACCCTAGAAGCTAGCCTATGGTATGATTGTAATGGTTGTTGTTGTGTCCTACGGACTAGAGCCATCCGGTTTATATAGACACCGGAGAGGGCTAGGGTTACATAGAGTCAGTTACCATGGTAGGAGATCTACGTATCCGTATCGCCAAGCTTGCCTTCCATGCCAAGGAAAGTCCCATCCGGACACGGGACGAAGTCTTCAATCTTGTATCTTCATAGTCTTGGAGTCCGGTCGATGATGATAGTCCGGCCGATGATAGTTCGGCTGATGATGGTAGTCCGGCTATCCGGACACCCCCTAATCCAGGACTCCCTCAACAGGCATACATGACCCAGCATCGAACGTGTCAGTCATCAGCGAGTGAATCCGGGCTGTAGCAACTAGGCTAGCAGGACTCTGGTAAACCGGGCTGTAGTAGGCTAACAGGACTCCGGTAGACACCACGTGACATTTCCCCGGAGGGACAGACACATGATCGAAGAAGGACACATGCCGGCCAGCCTAAGTGTTCCGGAGCAGTAGCAAGCTACCAGGGCTCAGTGGAAGCACTAGGAGACATTTCCCGGTAAGAGAGGCTACTAAGGATAAACAACTAGATAGTCAGATCCCACACATAGCAGTACACATTACACGTACGCATAACATGCAAGTATGTGCTGTACAACATGGCATCACAACATAACTCAACAACTCATATAGATAAGGCTCAAAGAGCCGTCATAGCATTATTACAAACAGGGGTCACATGACCCAACAGTCAGAGCAAACAAGCAACAGGCGGAAACATTACATGTATGAGTACAGACATCTACAAATGAAAAAGGCTGAAGAGCCTGACTATCTACAACATCCTATCAAGATCGTAGCTGAGGTACAAGCTACTTGTCGAAGTCCACAAGAACACTAGTAAGACCGAAGTCTCCGCTGCAAAAACATAAATAAAGCAACATGAGTACAAAGGTACTCAGCAAGTCTTACGTCAGATCCTATCATACATTCATTTGTATCAAGAGGGTAATGTGGGGTTTAGTTGCAGCAAGCCAGCTTTGACTCAGTGGCTATCCTGTTCTACGACTACGAGAAACTTCTTTGAGGTGAGATGGCGCACACAAGTCCACTAATCACCACACAATACACTACTATGGATTCATCCCCGTCTCCCTACGAGAAGGCCATCCATAGCACTGACACTTGTCTTGAGCATTTTATAGCATCCACTTCAAGTTATCTATGTACCATCTAAGCATCCAAGAAGTCCATAACCGCGGACCCGGCTATTCGAATAGATCATGTTAACCCTGCAGGGGTGTACTTCTTCACACACGCTCTCGCCACTTACCGCCATGTACACGTCATGTATCTCGACAACCTTCAAGTGGAAGCCTGGCGAGGGTGTCGGCCACGACCTGACTAACCACACAAGACTCTAGTCCAGGTTTATTGCCTATTCGGGTTCCATCCGCAAGGAGATCTGGCCGGGGTGTCGCTCACGGCCCCAAATGATGTGAGCAGGGTTCCCAAGCCCACCATCCGGGTGCCACTTGGTACACCGTGCCACTGTGCCTAGTCTGTCCCAAGCCCACCTGGCCGGGTGCCACTTGGTAGACTACTAACACTACCTACAAACACCAGAAACTAGTTGCGACTCCTCGACAGAGATCAAGTTGGTTAATAAGTCGAGAGGGGCACTTAAGCATTCCAATGTGTGGTAGTAGCTAGTCATTGGACAACATACACAAAACTCAGTGCTTAAGGACGGTTCCAGTGAGACAACCCACCATGTACTCCTACATGGCCTCTCACTGCTGCCTTTACCAAATCGTGTTCACACACTTCACTCTCAGCATCAGAACATAGAGCACTGCACCCCAATTCATTCCCAATGAATCAGACCTGACACACTCTAAGCAATAGCAGACATGGCATGGTAGGAACACAACAATGGCTTCAATCAACTCCTACACATGCTAGTGGGTTTCAACTATTTACTGTGGCAATGACAGGTCATGCAGAGGAATGGGTTCAACTACCGCAACACAAAGTAGCAGATGAATCGTTGTTATCCTAATGGAATAACAAAGAGCAGGAGCGAGAGAGTAGGATTTTATCGAAATGAACAAGGGGGTTTGCTTGCCTGGTAGATCAACAAGGAAGGCACTGCTCCTCAGATAGGTACTCTGGAACGGTCTCCGGAGCAGGACCTATCGAGAAGGAACGGTGTCGACAATCAATACACAAGCATATGCAACAATATGATGCATGAACATGGCATGAAGATGTGATGTTGTTTGAGCTAATGCTGTTAGCATTCATTTGGTTGAAGTTCATTTGAACCAAGAATTCAAATGCAACTCCAAGTTAGGCCCTATATAAATGCCATTTTAGTGTTTCACTTATATAGTAGGTATAAGTTGGTTTGTCATGCATGAAACTAGTACAGATGGATAGATTGCATTTTTCTGATAATTTTTCATATATATTATTTGCACATATCGAGCATATTGTGTGTAGGTTATTGAAATGCTTGGTATGTGTGGGATCTGACTATCTAGTTGTTTATCCTTGGTAGCCTCTCTTACTGGGAAATGTCTCCTAGTGCTTCCACTGAGCCCTGGTAGCTTGCTACTGCTCCGGAACACTTAGGCTGGCCGGCATGTGTCCTTCTTCGTTCCTGTGTCTGTCCCTTCGGGGAAATGTCACGCGGTGTCTATCAGAGTCCTGTCAGCCTGCCACAGCCCGGTTTACTGGAGTCCTGCTAGCCCAGTTGCTATAGCCCGGATTCACTCGCTGATGACCGACATGTTCGTTGCTGGGTCATGTATGCCTGTCCCTGTAAGTTAGTGCCACTTTGGGTTCATGACTAGCCATGTCAGCCCGGGTTCTTGGTCATATTGATGCTAGCGGCACTATCATATACGTGAGCCAAAAGGCGCAAATGGTCCCGGGCCAGGTAAGGTGGCACCCGTGGGAATACCGTGCGTGAGGCCACAAAGTGATATGATGTGTTACATGCTAGATCGGTGTGACTTAGGATCGGGGTCCTGACAGCTTTGGACCCATGCCATCTCGTCGATTTGTGTTGCAAACTTTCATTTTTCTTCCTAGACTCGATGAGTCTGGAATATCCTGACACCAACCAGATCTGAATCTCAGGCAGATATGATGGTTGGAACATTTCCCAAGAACTATAATATTGGTCCCTCGATAACCGGTAAAGTGGATGTCGTGGCCAACACACCCAGCCGGAAGACCTATTATTGTAGTATCTGTTTGAGGAAGTTGGCCACCTCCCCATAAGGATTTCGTAGGATCTACTCCCTAGTTGTTCCTTACGGATTTTTGTGTTCCCGAAGTCCGACCTTTTACTTGATGTTCTAGATATCAAACCATAATTATCTATGGATTAAGCTAGCACATCAAGGAGAACATTAGAAGCGGAGTGCTAAATGTCTCTTTGTCGATCGTCCAGATTTTGTTTCCTTGGCCTCGCTAAGGTGAAATCTGAGAAGCTGTTATCTTCCTATGCATCTGCATTGTCCATCACTATCCATCATGGTAGTATGTTGTGTTGCCAGGATCCTTGACACGGATGTTGGTAAAACCTTGATGAATATGGAAATGCTCAAGTTCTTGAGAGCACGTGCAAGCGCTAGGTGTTATCATCGGCACTAACTGGGTTTGCTCTCAGCTTCCTCGGTTATTCTATAACTTCTCAAACAGTGGACTCACTCTCTACTGTTGAGCTTCTCCTCAGTTACTAAAGTCATCCCTTGTGTTGTTTTCAACAAGGTAATCCACATCATCCATTCTAATCCAAGTATGCCATTCTACCGAACCCCTCCAAGCGATCGCTCGAGAATTGCCTTAGGTTGGTATAAAGAGTTTCAATGATATCTGTATCAAAAGTAATTCTTTTTGCCACTTAAGGGAATATGTCTACAAGTCACCTTCCCTAAGGTGCCCAGTTATGGTATCATGGCAACTCAACTCCTCGCTACGTTGACAACCGTTCACCACCCTCTTAGGTGTGGAATTGTTGTCTACCTAGTGAACCCTCGTCATCTGTTCCACTCCATCCCTCTAGATGTGTGCTTCGTGTCTCGGATTGAGAGATGTTGCTATGTCTCATTCCCTGAGTTGATCCTAAGTTGTTCGACCTTCAATAAGATCGGTCCTTTTAGATTTTTTCCCTATCCTCTCATTGTCATGTTGGCTGGAGTTCTCAGAGCAAGATGACGAGTCAAGATGGTGATTGAATCAACGTTCATTTGAAGTGCAACCTGGGTCGTGAAGATTACGATAGTTGCATTTCCCCTTCATCTTACCCTACGCTTGAATCTCGGGACAAGATTCTTGTTTAGTGGGGGTGAGTTGTCACATCCCTAGTTCTGGTATGCACTAAGCTAGCCCTTCATGTGTGCATCATGTTTAAATTTTATTTAAGTTGAAATGGGGATTGCTCAAACCCTAGCACCAGATCAAATCAACTAGGTTCAAATAAAAATATTCTCAATGAACCCAAAATGCTCTTCAAAAAAGTTCATTATTTTTGGATTGGTCTAGAACCTCTCCCAAAAATGGTGCACATTTTTCTAGGCCATTCTGTATTTTTGAATTAAATCATATAGTATTTGCATTTGGGCATTTAAATGCTATAATATATTTTAAATGCTCAAATAATCCCAAACTGAAATGTTTACTGTAGGATATATTTCCAACAGTGGTCATGAGTAGTTGCATGATTTTTGGGATTGATTTAGTATTTTTAATAAAGCCACAAAGTTGCAGAAAAATAGAAAACAGTAATTAAAATAGGAAACGGAGAGAGAGAGAGAGGAAATTACCTGGACCTACTGCTGTGTAGCCCACTTGGCAGCCCAGCCAACTGGCCCGGCCCACCAGAAGCCCCACCGTCTGTCTTCAACCTCTGCCAGTAGGCAGAGGCGTGTCGACGCACGCGCGCGTCGATGCCACCTCCTGCTTCATGCTGGAGGCTCATCCTCCTCCCTGTCCCCGCGCCTGGAGACGCCTCGACCCCCCTCTGTCCTCCCCCCTCTTTCCTGGCTCTCTCCCTCCCCCTTGCTTGCCCGCAGCCATGGCCGAACGCCACCATCGCCACTGACGCCGTTCACCGCGGCCACAACCACCGCCTAGCCTCCCCAACACGTCCAGGAGATCCGCCTCCATCATCTACGCCTCCTCGAGGACACACGCGCTGCCGTACGCCCCCAAACACCTACACCGCCGCCATCTTCAAGCTTCGGTCGTCCGAGATCGCCGCCGCCCGTACGTCGCCGTCCGGCCTTCTTCGAGCCCGCGTCGACGCCCTCTGTAACCACTGTGAGCTCCCGCGTCAAAAACCCCTCTTCCCCGAGCTCGTTACGCCCTGTAGCCATCACCCCCTTGCCGACCAAATCGCGGCGCCGCCTAAGCTCCTCACCGCTGTGGCCACCGTCACCTAGAGCCGCAACCGAGCGCACCACCGTGCTCAGCGTGTCTTCGTGCACCCGTAGCCACCACCAGCGCCTCCCCTAGTGCACTGCAACGTCGAAACGCTCGACGCCCGAACTCCGGCCGCCGCCATCGTCGTAGTTGGCGTCACCTCCGGCCACCCCAGCTCTTCCCGCTTGCCCTGTCGGATGCGCGCGAGCCCCAGCTACGCATAGGACCAAACCATGGTCGATTTGGTTGACCGTGGGAAAAACCCGAGCCACTCCAGTGCGCCTCCGCCGCGGCTTGAGGTCGCCGCCGGCCAAACTCTGGCGTGCCGACGTGGCAGTGTACTTATCGCTAATCACCGTCAGCTAAACCACCCACAGACACTGACAATAGACCCCACCACAATAATTAAGTATAAGATTTACTTCTGTTTAGGATTAGATTAAGTAAAGTGGGGCCTGACTGTCAGGGTTGACCTCCCAGTCAGCGTTGACCTGGTCCCACTTATCATCCACCCAAGCCAGCCCTGTTACACTGACCCGTGGGTCCCAGCCGTCAGGTTTGACCTAGCTGGCGCTGTTGACCGCTAACGTCACAGTGATGTTGTGCTGACTTAGTTAATCATTTTCTGGATTTATTCTTTTTAGGAAATTCTAGAAAATGGTCAAAACTTCTAAAAATCATATAAATTCAACCGTAACTCCAAATGAAATAAATTATATATGAAAAATGATCAGAAAAATCCAATCTATCCATCTGTACCATTTTCATGCATGATAGAAGAACTTAGGGCTACTGTTTAGGCCAAATCTTATAATGGCATTTAAACCTTCACATATGGAGTTTGAATTTGAACCTAGGGTTCAAACCAACTTCATTTAACCTGCTGCTAGTTGCATTAGCTCAAACCACAGCATATTGCCATGTCACATTCATGCATCATATTGTTGCATTGCATTGATTGTGTTCCTTCTCTGTTTGCCGGTGTTGTTCCCTCTCGATAGACGTGGTTCCGACAATGAGTTCGATGACACCGATGAAGAACTATACTATCTTCAGAAGTGCCAGGCAAGCCAAACCCCCTTGTTCATTCCGATACAATCCCACTCTTTCGCTCCTGCTCTATTTTACTACATTAGGACAACAACGATACAACTGTTTTTTGCTGTGGTAGTTGAACCCCTTTATCCTCTGCATGACCTGTCATTGCCATAGTAAATAGATGAAACCCACTAGCATGAGTAGGAGTTGTTTGAGCCCTGATGTGCCTACTCATTCATGCTTGTTTTCATGCCTGTTATTGCTTAGAGTTGTGTCAGGTTTGATTCATCGGGGATGAATTGGAGGTGTGTGAACATGTCCTACTGTTGAGAGCTAAGTGTGTGAACACGATTTGGTAAAGGTAGCAGTGAGAGGCCATGTAGGAGTACATGGTGGGTTGTCTCAATGAAACCGTCCTCAGGAACTGAGTTCTGTGTTTGTGATCCATGACCAGCTACTACCATGCATTGGAATGCTTAAGTGCCCCTCTCGACTTATTAATCAACTTGATCTCTGTCCAGGAGTTGCAACTAGTTTCTGGTGTTTGTAGGTAGTGCTAGTAGTCTACCAAGTGGCACCTAGTATAGGTGGGCTTGGGACAGACTAGGCACAGTGGCCCGGTGTACCAAGTGGCACCCGGATGGTGGGCTTGGGAACCCTGCACACATCGTTTGGGTCCGTGAGCGACACCCCGGCCGGATCTCCTTGCGGATGGAACCCGAATAGGCGATAAACCTGGACAAGAGACTTGTGTGGTTAGTCAGGTCGTGGCCGACACCCTCGCTGGGCTTCCGCTTGAAGGTTGCCGAGTACATGTCGTGTAAACCGCGGTAAGTGGTGAGAGCGTGTGTGAAGAAGTACACCCCTGCAGGGTTAATATGATCTATTCGAATAGCTGTGTCCACGGTAAAGGACTTCTGGGTTGCCTGTACAGTTCATAGACAAGTGAAAGTGGATACTCTAAAATACGCAAGATAAGCGTGAGTTCTATGGATGGCGTTCTCGTAGGGAGACGGGAGCGGATCCATAGTGCTGTATTGGTTGGTGAATATGTGGACTCGTGTGCACCACCTCAAAAGAGTTACTTGCAGTCGTAGTTCAGGATAGCCACCGAGTCAAAGCTGGCTTGCTGCAGTTAAACCCCACCATCCCCTTCGTTGATAATGATGTATATGTAGTTAGATCTGATGTAAGTCTTGCTGGGTACATTTGTACTCACGTTGCTTAATTTATGTTTTTGCAGAGATACTTCCGTCTTGCTAGTAGTTCCACGTGGACTTCGACGTTTAGCTTGTTACCTCAGCTACGATCTTGTGCCCTCGGCAGGATCTGGTAGATAGTCAGGCTTCTCAGCCTTTTTCATTTGTAGATGTCTGTACTCAGACATGTTAAGCTTCCGCATGTGCTTTGACTTGTATGCTCTGGTTGTTGGGTCATGAGACCCATGATTGTAATATCTCACTCCTCGGAGCCTATTGAATAAAATACTTGAGTCGTAGAGTCATGTTGTGATGCCATGTTGTATTTGCACATATCGAGCATATTGTGTGTATGTTATTGAAATGCTTGGTATGTGTGGGATCTGACAACCTAGTTGTTTATCCTTGGTAGCCTCTCTTACCGGGAAATGTCTCCTAGTGCTTCCACTGAGCCATGGTAGCTTGCTACTGCTCCGGAACACTTAGGTTGGCCGGCATGTGTCCTTCTTCGTTCCCGTGTCTGTCCCTTCGGGGAAATGTCACACGGTGTCTACCAGAGTCCTGTTAGCCTGCTACAGCCCGGTTTACCGGAGTCCTGCTAGCGCAGTTGCTACAGCCCGGATTCACTCGCTGATGACCGACATGTTCGTTGTTGGGTCATGTATGCCTTTCCCTGTAAGTTCGTGCCACTTTGGGTTCACGACTAGCCATGTCAGCCCGGGTTCTTTGTCATATGGATGCTAGCGGCACTATCATATACGTGAGCCAAAATGCGCAAACGGTCCCGGGCCAGGTAAGGTGGCACCCGTGGGAATACCGTGCGTGAGGCCGCAAAGTGATATGATGTGTTACATGCTAGATCGGTGTGACTTAGGATCGGGGTCCTGACACCCTATGTAACTCTTGGCCTATTAACGGCCCGTGGTGAAACTGGCCCGTAATGAACAGTGTATCACTTTACACCTATTAACGGCCCGTGGTGAAACTGGCCCGTAATGAACAGTGTATCACTTTACACCCATTAACGTCCCTTGGTGAAACTGGCCCGTAATGAACAGTGTATCACTTTATACCCATTAACGGCCCGTTATTCCATTGGGCCGTTTCCAGCCCATGTTATCTTTCGGCCTTCTCGGAGCCCTTTTATTCTTGGGCTCATTTCCAGCATTCATTTACTTACGGCCCGTTACTGTCATTTTCTGCTTGTGGGCCAAATTCAGCCCATGGTTACAGTCGGCCTGTTTGTGGTCCGTTAATACGTTGGGCCGTTTTCATAGCGTCATGAAATACGGCCTATTGATGGCCCGTTATGGTCGGCCCATGAACGGACGATTCCAACTCTAGCCCGTTTACGGCCATAATGCGACCTGTTATTGGCCCATGTTATCATACTGCCCGTATAAGGCCCATTGTTTCTATGGATCGTAGAAGGCCCACTGTTTCTACGGCCCGTAGGAGGCCCAGTGTCACTACAGTAAATATTAGCCCATGGTTATTGTAGCCTAGTTTCAAAAAAATAGGTTATTACAGCCACTAGCAAACCATGGAAAAAGAACTGCAATGACTACAAGCAAACAAATAAACAAGACAACAAGGAAATAAATAAGAAAGCAACTTACGCTAGGCTATCACGGCTATCACATATTACATCCACTAGGCATCAAAGTTCGCCACCGGTGCAAATAAACGCGCCGACAAAAGAATATACAAAACTGAGAGCACTTTAGAAGGCACTAGGCCTGGCCAGGAAGGGCCCCCCCAAACAGCTGAAGAAGCTGAGTAGACCTCAGTTGTGTGAACGATAGATACATCAACACTAGATTTAAGGCTTGATGGTGCGCACGGCAGTCCTCTGACATCTTCATTGCATCTTTGACTTCAATTCGGAGCTGAGCTGAAGCAAGCCTTTCCGCTTTAAGTTGAGACTGAAGAAGTCGAACTGATTGAGGCAGCGACTACACAGAGGTTGTCCCACACCTGCTGGTGAGTAGCTTCAACTCACTGTCTTCATCAAGACAGGACCTTCGGGTCATCTCGCTGTCCACAGGATGGTTTGGCTCACTATCTTCCCTAAAGTTTTGCCTAGCGTAAGAGATACGACTCTGAAAAGAGAAACAAGGAGACACGTAACAGGTTTCACAATTATATAAACAAATAAATGGATATGTTCTGCATAAGGAACATGTTTTTACAACTACAATTTGAAACTGGTAGTTGTTGCAAACATCCAATCAGATGTAAACAGCAAAGCAAATAGCAGTGGAGGAAATGATGCGTATCCAAATCTATACTAGAACAAATTTTGAAGGCTTGAGAAGGATGAACTTACATTACATGTTAACACGGGCTGGACAAAGCCCTTCTCCATGTTGATGGAATGATAATTCAATAAATTCCCCAAAGAAAATTCTTTATAAGCGTTGCTATTATTCTACATTTTGCAAAGAGTAAATATAGATCAAATAATATTGGAAGAAACAGAGGATAATGAAGCTCAGGTGCAGACTGATGATACATAATCAAGTAGCAATTAATTAAGTACAGTGTTACAAGGCAAAAGGGAGAGAGGTACTGATGAGAGCAATGCAGAGCCCATTATTGTTTTGAGATCGTACGATCCTTTGAGCAAGGAGATTCATATGAAATTACTTTTCATACAAGAGAGAAGGTAAGGCACAAGCAGAAATTTAGGAGTTCAAATTTTGAATTGATATCATAGACAGTACCTGACGCTGGGCTCCCATCAGTTCTAATAGGGGTTTGGCCACTGGAGTAGGGGTAAAGTGTGGTACAGTTGGGCCTGTGTTTTCTGTGGCTGCTGATCTATCTGATTTAACAGGTATCACTACCTTTTCCAAATACATAGTTTGTACTCCTTGAGGATCTGCACTCACCCTCTTCCTTTTGGACATCTATTACGAAAGAACAACATTTGACTGGAAAAACATAGTGTGACCACACATGGAATAGGTACAGAAAATGGATAGGTATGGGATATAATCATATATGATGCTTAAACTAAGCAGACGGTGTAACAAAGTAGAAGTAATGCAAGAGGTCAGATGCAAAATATGTGCGACCAATACAACTTTGCAAAGCTAGAGCAAGCACCTTGATAGGTGAATAATATAGGCTATCCTCCACCATGCCAAGTTTGTTAGCCAGTGGATCATTCCACAATATTCCTCTCGTGCGCCCATTCTCATATTCATTTTGATAATGTTCAATATCTGACATGCATGGAAACATAAAAACAAGTGAGATTTTCTTTGTAATGCAGAAGTGATTCTAATCCAATACTGCCTCCCTGTAAACCCCTTTGTGCGATCTCTGTAATTCTTTTAAAAGATGCCATGCATGCTGTAATTTGTTGTGTGCATTAATATAATGTGGCCTACTACTCAAAATATGAGAGCTCCAGAAGTGATGACACTTCACAGATGATAGCTTCAACATATAGTAAAGAAGAACAAGTCGACCTAACCTAACAGATTCAAAATATACTAAGGGAGAACAACTCGACCTGACTAGTCGACCGCAAGAGAATAGTATCATCTTAAAGAAGAGCAGAAGAGCAAGCAGATTGAAGATATTACAAGTCTTTCAATACAATGTCGGTTGGCCACCCATGATGAACCAGAGCGCACAGAGAAATACTATTCTTTCCGGTCTCTCCATATGTGGCTCACATGCATTTCAAAACTAAAGTAGGAACATTTAGCTCACCAATTAAACATCTCTCAGTTTTACTAATATCAGCAATAATATCAGATATGAATTTGTACAACTAAGCTTGTTTAGCTCGATGGGTGGAGTAGTGCTATTACGACACGAACCACGTAGGCTTATTATGGTCATCATAAAATGGGGAAAACATAAGCATGATGAGTACAGTGTTGACCGTGGCAGTGGGATGGCAGATCTGAAGCTGCAAACCGCGCAAAGGGTAGTTAGCAACCGATGTTTGCTTTGAAATAACAACTAAGATTTGGTATGGACAAGAAAGTACGGTCAACAAGTGACAAAGAAATGGAATTATGCTGTCTCTCTATATGTCGCGACATGCATTTGGAAACTCAAGTGGGACCTTTAGCTAACCAATTAAATGTGTCGGTTAACTAATATCAGTATCATATCACAATCATATTTGAACAACTAAGCTTTCGAATTCTGAGTGTTGTGTTGTTTAAATTGAAGGGTGGAGTAATGCCAGTACGACAGAAAGCACCTACGCAGATCATAGTAGAGTAGATAAAAGGGGAAAACCCTAAGCATCAAGAGAAAAATCAGGAAAGTGAAACTAGCTGGACCAGTGGGTGGCGCACATGCTTTTCTAAACGAATATAGGAACATTAGGTGACCAATTAAACGTCCTCTGTTTTAGTGATATGAGCATCATATCAGATTTGTATTTCAACACGTAAGCTTTGGGTTGAGGTCTTGAGGAGCAGTGCTAGCACGACACGAAGCACCTATGATGATGGTAGTGAATATAAAGGGGGGAAACCATAAGCTTTACGAGTATAGTGCCCGTGCCATGGCAGATCTGAAGGTGCAAACCGGACAAAGCTACTTCGCAACCGATGTTTGCTTTCAACTAGCCACTACGATTTGGTACGGACAAGAAAAGTACAGTAAACAAATTACGATCTATTTTCCAGGTGAGATCAATAACTTAAGCACATATGGAAGAGTACCACCTCTCTTGCGACGCCGTGTAGGCCTATGCTGATACGTTGATGGTGCTGCCGGTGCGATGGCTGTCGGCGGCGGGGAAGAATACTTTAGACGGTAGACGGCCGGGTCGGGGGATATATCCTGTTGCCGTGGACGAGGCGGTCGTAGGAGCGGCAACGACAAGGTGGACGCCGCCACTGATGAAGCAAGAGGAGGCGATGAAAGGATCCTGGGCCAGCGCCGTGGATGAGAGACGTCCATCTCTTGAAGTGGACAACGGGGTAGGGGTAGCGGCTCCGACAAGGTGGAGGATGGGGTGGCGGACAGAGGAGGCTGGCCACAGTGCGGAGGTTGTCGTGCCGCCGATGGTGTATGAGTGGGGAAATGGAGGGGAGGGGGATCTCAAACTTTGGGACGCGCTTCTCTGAAATGGGGGAAAGTTACGAACTTATCCCCCGTTTAAAATTTCGGACATCGCGTCGGTTGGGGATAGGAAGGTAATCTCGCATCTCCCAAATATTTGCCGGTAACTATTTCGGGTGAGGAGAGGGTGTTTTGCCGCCCACGGTTGGCACCCACGGTGTATGAACGGGGCTGACAGGTAGGGCGGTTGTGTCACGTCTGATGGAAGTTACACATCTGCCCCTATTTAAAATATTAGCCTACATCGATTTCGGACGAGGAGAGTTTGTTTTGCCGCCCACCGTGTATGAATGGGGAAATGGAGGAAGAGACACATGTTTTTCGGATGAGCTTGAATCAAATGTGTTTTGCCGCCCATGTTTGGCGCCCACCATGTCTGAATGGGCTCAGAGGCCGTCGTGTCACGTCTGATTGAAGTTACTAGTCTACCCCTATCGACAACAGTGTAAATCCGGTCGATAAGGATGTACTCAGTGCCAGGGGTAGACAGTAATTTCCATCTCGCAAACATTTGTTTCGGGCAGCCCACAACTTATAGTGGGTGTTTAGCTGCTTCATTCAATACTTGGGAGAATTAGCATTCACGTTTGCCCTAGGACCTGGCAAACTAAATTCAAATCAAATTTGTATTCAATTACGAATGTCCACAGATAATTATACATTTTGTTATTTATTTCTTCAACACCACAACAAAGATTTATTCCACCTTTATATATGATTATGATTTAGAAATGCCGTGATCTTCGAATTCAGTAGGTTGGATACACTCTGATTCAAACAGTTATTTCATCCAATACAATATGCTCACACGAAAAACAGTTCACCTTATGTCAATCATACAAGTACTGAGGATTACCTCGCCTAAAAAATTCGGATCATTACAACACATGGACAACATGGAATTCCGGACAACATAGGGGATCTTGCAACATAATCCATTCAAAGACATGACACAACATGCAAGTACAATAATCTAATGACAATTTCAACTGGTATCTAAAGAAGAACAGGGATTACCTTGGGCTTCAGATAGCAGAAACAGCAGGACCTCCTCCGTCTTCAAATGCAACATTCTTACTTCCTCCAATTCTTGGGTTGCTTGCATAATGCATGCCGCTAATTCCGTAATTTCCAGCCTCAAGATAAAGATTACCTCATTCATGGCAGCCCCACCATCTCTTTCTGCCTCTAGTAGAGCCTCAAGCACTATAATATCTATGCTCAGACTGCTCTCCGGCGGGGTTGCCTTTGAACTGCTACCATCTGGTAACATGGATGGCGCACTGCTTCCACAAATAGATTCCGGGGTTGTACATTGTGTCCTAGTGTGAACGGAATCTTGAAAGGTTTCCGCTGGACATAAGTAAGAGATAGTTATCGTATGATCCAGGCAGTAAGCTTACATGGTAAACGACGGACGAATTATTGCCGAGCATGGCAAACTATATTTGAATGGTTCGAAGCAGCATCAGCCGAAAAGAAATTAAAATGGTAAGATGAAACTAGGGATGTAAGTGGCAAATAAACGACATCCGCCAGTCCCATCTAGTTAGTTTTTGCTACCTCCCTAGTTCATTTTCCTCAAAAAACAAAAACTCTTCTGAACTATCATACCACTAGTGGACTTTAATCGGGATTAAACGGGACCAAGTTGACATCCCTAGTTGAAAGGGAGTGTACAACCGCTATATTTAAGTTGCCAAGGCATCTAAGCAGTTGAAATAATCTGAGAAAGCACTTATCAGTGTGGCCTCATATAAACTACGAAGACAGTCTTGTGATGAAGTTGAGAGGAAAAGTTAAGGACTCAAATGAAATAGGCATGCATTTCTTTACGACAGTACAGTAGGCACTGCTCACATATTGGCCAACTCAGGTATAGCGTAACAACAAACAAGCATTCGAATTAAGCAATATAGCAAAGCAGACAACTGAACTATTTGTAATTCGGTAGGATTACACGTTGAGGGCACAAGCCAAGAAAGCAACCCACTCGCATTATATTTCACATGTACTAAAACACGTTGGCTTACCATATGTTGTTGTGAAGCCTAGCTGCTGTTGCAATGTTCTTTGAAAATATCGTCAGCATCCCCTGGTTGCAAATCTAGTTGTTGTAGTTTATTCTGCACCATCTATTTAGGTAAAATTAATTTTAATCGCATGCACTGGTCCGAATTGATCATCAATGGTTCATCAAAACTAATGAAAGAAGGGTGTCGGTGTCAAAACCGGCGGATCTCGGGTAGGGGGTCCCGAACTGTGCATCTAGGCGGATGGTAACAGGAGACAAGGGACATGATGTTTTACCCAGGTTCGGGCCCTCTTGATGGAGGTAAAACCCTACGTCCTGCTTGATTGATATTGATATTGTAGATGTTTACAAGAGTGGATCTACCACGAGATCAAGGAGGCTAAACCCTAGAAGCTAGCCTATGGTATGATTGTAATGGTTGTTGTTGTTGTTGTGTCCTACGGACTAGAGCCATCCGGTTTATATTGACACCGGAGAGGGCTAGGGTTACATAGAGTCGGTTACAATGGTAGGAGATCTACATATCCGTATCGCCAAGCTTGCCTTCCACGCCAAGGAAAGTCCCATCCGGACACGGGACGAAGCCTTCAATCTTGTATCTTCATAGTCTTGGAGTCCGGTCGATGATGATAGTCCGGACGATGATAGTTCGGCTGATGATGGTAGTCCGGCTATCCGGACACCCCCTAATCCAGGACTCCCTCAGTAGCCCCTGAACCAGGCTTCAATGACGATAAGTCCGGCGCGTATATTGCTTAGCATTGCAAGGCGGGTTCCTCCTCCGAATGATAGAAGATTGTGAACACCAGGATAGTGTCCGGCTCTGCAAAATAAATTCCACATTCCACTGTAGAGAGAATAATATATACACAAGTTCAATCTGCTGACGTTTTTTGCGGCATGACGTCACGCCACTACCAAGCCATTACTTGAATCGTTTTTTACTTTACCACCTCAGCGCATTTAGCGAAGCGGTTTCCTTGGCACGTCTTGTCGAAGCAGAGATCGCGTTCCCCCTTAATCCGGGATTCTCATCAATACGGACGTGGGTAACCCAACTGCACCATTGATGGTGACGCTTGGGGGATAAGCGAGTTTTACCAGGCCGGTGGGGGACGCGTAGACTTCGCCCGCCCATATAAGGGATAAGGATTCACCTTTTCACCTACGCCTTCTTCCTCTTTTGCTTATCCATCTCCGCGCACTCGAGCTCCAGCGCCCAAGCCCCCACATCTCGTCTCAACCTTCCCCAGTTATGTCCGGAGCGGGAGGCAAGTGGATGACCTCCTCCGTTATGGAGGAGCACATCAAAAGATTGCGCAGCGCCGGCTACCTGTCCGGCGACATCGCGCACCGGCTGCCCGACGAGGGGCAGCTCATCCCCACCCCCAGGCCCCATGAGAGGGTCGTTTTTCTTCCCCACTTCCTCCGCGGACTGGGCTTTCCACTACACCCCTTTGTCCGGGGGCTCATGTTCTACTACGGCCTGGATTTCCATGATCTGGTGCCGAACTTCATCCTCAACATCTTGGCATTTATCGTCGTGTGCGAAGCCTTCCTCTGCATCCATCCCCACTTTGGCTTGTGGCTCAAGACCTTCAATGTCAAGCCGAAGGTAGTGAAGGGCACTCAAGCGGAGTGCGGAGGCGCCATGTTGGGCAAGATGCCCAATGTCCTTTGGTTCGAAGGGGCCTTCGTGGAATCCGTCAAGGGGTGGCAACCGGGGTGGTTCTATATCACCGAGCCGCGCGACCCTACGTGGGCGGCGGCCCCCGAGTTCAGATCTGGTATCCCCATGCAGCTCACCTCCTGGAAAGAGAAGGGCTTGCTGTGGGGTAGTTCGGAGGAGCTTACGGGACTCCAAGCCTGTATCCAGAAGCTGGTGAAGAAGCTCAGGCTGGTTAACGTGGTCCAAGTCATGCTCGTCCGTTGGATTCTCCCATGCCAAGAGCGGGCATTCAATCTGTGGGAGTTCAATCCGGAACAGCACCAGGCGCTGAGCGGGCTCTTCGTCACGACGTACGAAGGCGCCTGGAGGGTGCTGTTTAAGGGCGCCGAAGCCCCCGCATTCGCGACCGAAGATCGCGGATTTCGCTTGCAGCACAAAGCCGACGAGGTAAGTGATTGTACCCCTTTGCGGGACACTTGTTTTTCATAGTTTGACTCTATGCGGGTTTTAATTTCCCCTTTTCCTTTGACAAGACTGGATGAGGAAGGCGGAGCAGATTATCTGCCCGGCTCCTACGCCAGAAAACCCAGTATACGCCCGTCTAGCGAGGCTGCTGGTTCCGGCACCGCACGTGGTGCCGGAGAAGAAGGCCAAGAAGGAGGCCACGGGTGCTCGAAAGAGTTCCCATTTTTAGGTGTCCGACGACTCCGGGGCGGACTCCTCCCCCTAAAACGAGGAGGAGAAAGAGGACTCTCTCCCAGAGGAGGGAGAGAGGAAGAGAAAGGCTTCCTCAATAGGGGAGGCCGAAGGGTCCAAGAGGGGAAGGACTATTCCCCCGGACAGCTCCGCCAACATCAACGTTGGCGAGGAAGAATGGCCTTCAAGGGACAGGCCTCCGGCGAGATCGTAAGTGTTCAGATTCCTGAATGATTTATAATTTCTTTTTCTGTGTCACATAGTGTCATTCTGATGCCGCATGCTGCCTGTAGTCCGGCCAATGATGATCTCCCCGCTTCATCGAGCGGGTCGTTGGCTCCGTCGGGTGTAGACTCCATCCCGACCACCTCCACCCCTCGCGACACCGAGGACGCTGAGGTGGGATCCCAAGAAGGGACCCATCAGGGGGAGGCTCCGGAGGCGCCACAAGGCGGCCTCCCGGACTTTGCGCCGGACTCCATATCAGAACCCGTAGTGGTTCCGGAGTCCGGCCGGCGGCCCCTTCGCAAGAAGGGCAAGACCGTGACGCCGGCGGCTTCCGTCCAACCGGAGGCGCCGGACAATTTGTTGGAGGCGCTCTAGAGTGCTTCCATCGAGGAAGAACACCGCACTATTATGAGTGCGGTGATTCAGAAGGTACAGCTCGCCAAGAGCGGGCTGACCGAAGCCTGCAGTAGCCTTCTATCAGGCTTTGAGGTAAGAAGTTAAAACTATGCAATGTAATACCGCATAGACAGTAGCCCCTGATCCTCGGTTCGGTGTTCGGAAAGAAAAGCCGGACTAAGGATCTGAAAAAAAAGAAGATATACGCAGGGTTGCTAAAAAATTATGTCAATATGGGTTGCAGGCTGTGCTGCTGACCTCTGCCGCACTGACTGCGGAGGTCGGTGCTTTGAAGCAGGAGCTCGAGCGGTCCGAGCAAGAGCTCAGCCGCGCCAAGAAGCAGCTCCAGGACAAAGAAGGTGAGTAACACCACTTTGAACTTGTACCTTACAGAAAAGGATTTAGGTTGCAACAAAAAAAATAACCAGGATAACATGGGTACTGCAGGGGCCACGAACGAGGTGGCGACCCTGAGGGAGGCCGTGTCTGCGGCCGAACACTATGCGGCCACGGAATAGGCAGAGCGAGAAAAGCAGGAGGCGCGGGTGGCGGTGGTTCGGCAAGATCTCCAGGCTCTCATGGAAAAGCATGAGAGTTTGGAGCGTGACTCAAAGACTCGAGAGTCCGAGCTTGCCTCGGCTCTCGAAAGTGCCAAGACTGCCAAGGCCGATGCCCATAAGTCCCTTCAAGAGATTGAGTTGGTGAGGAAGATAGCGGCGGGTAAGGCATTTTTCATGGAAAGCAAGCATGTGAATGTAAATTACATGTTACTTACCCGAATTCGGAGCTCTCCAGGGGCGTTTGCAGATCTGCCTCGCAGCGAGTCTGATGCCGCCGCATTCTACCGAGCCGAGGAGGGGAGCTCAACGGAGAAGGTCTTCTGGTCTCAGTATGCTGAGGCGGGCCATCCGGTGCCCCCTAGCGACCAGCTGAAGCAGCTGGTCGAGCTCCACAAGGTGGCCGAGCAGGCCATGAAGGGTCTCATAGTCCGGCTGTGGCCTGGAGAGGCCATGCCTGGGAGCTACTTCGGCCTCGCACGACGGTTGGTGGATGCGTACCCCTGGGTGGAGGTTATCAAGTGCTCCGCCTGTATTGAAGGTGCTCGTCGGGCCCTTGCCCGCGCAAAGGTGCATTGGGGCAAGCTGGATGCGGAGAAGCTAATCACTGACGCGCCACCAGCGGGCAAGGAATATCGTACGCCCGAGATGTACTATAATACCGTCCTGAAGGGTGCCCGCAAGATTGCGGATGAGTGCCCCAGGGATGTAATTATTGAGTAAATTCGCAATGTGTTATCCTGTGCGCTGAAAACTTTGTTCATATGTGCTAAGCAACGCATATTACCTTATGTGCGGCCGTTTATTAAATCTGAGAGATGGCAAGTCGTCGACTTCAGCCCCCATGCCACGAGTGCTGGGGTGTTCGGGATAAACTTGAGCACTCTTGTTCCCATTTTTGGGTCCATCTAGGGAGGCGCTCAACACAACGAACAAGGCAACCGGACTTATAGTGCTTGAACACTCTCACTTAGCCATAGAATTCTATAATTTTAAATTTCGGCGAAGCCCCTAGTATTCGGAAGACCGAATTTGGGGCGCTATCCACGCCTTCGTCGGACATTATGCGGAACTTCGCTCCAAGCGGCGTAGGTCTTTAAGGACCCGAAAAGACCTCTCGAACAGCGACCAGTATCTCGCCTTATCATGACAGTCAGTTTTAGCTTTCTCCACTGAGGCGTTAACCCGGCTCAACCGGGGCGCAATCGCAGTGGTTCTCCCAGTGCTACCTTAGCCGATAGAACGGAACGTAAGGTGCCAAACATGGGAGCCGGGCAAACCCAACTATTGACCCAAGACATGATTCGGAGCCGATTCATATAATGCTATAAGTTCGGGGTGCCGCACTTGTGAAAGTGTTTGGACTTTATCACACCATAATGTGGGGAACATAAGCCCCTGGTGTATTTGGCCGTACCAAAATGTACGGATGCAACATGTCGTAAATGAATATATATATATATATATATATATGTATATATATATATATAAGGTAATGCAATTATGGGCAAAAAGTGCTGCATTTTATTCGAAAAGATCTGCTATGACTGCGGAATGATACAAATAGTGCGGAAAGCAAGGGATTGGACGAATTAAAGGCGTCTCCCTCCAGGGGTAGGCCGCGGAATGGTGTATTTAACGAATTTAATGCTCATAATGGAGACCACCTGAGTGTTCGTCACGGCCTTTGTTCCTCCCTAGCTGTTGCATCATGAGTTCGGCAGGTTCGCCGCTGGACAGAGTTTTGTATAAAAAAAGAGAGAAATAAAAGATAAAAAGAGCGACACACTTGGGAGCCCCTGGTGTGGTCGAACCGCACTCTGGGTCTGTTGTGGTTGTGCCTCTCCCCCTATGCCCATGGTATCTCCAGGGCGTAATTATGTACGCGGAGAGTTTGTCTTACAATTGTGTGAGGGCTGGGGTTGAGGCCGTATTGCTATCTCTCTGATTTTATGCTTGTTCGAGGTGCCGGCCCCAAAAGAACAAATATTTTGCTTGATGGGGTTGGCAGCTCCATAATTAATGGAAGCATCAAATTAGTCATGCAACTTGGGAAGATCAAGAACACACAAACAAGTAATGAACAGAGGCTCAGAGCAGTGATGTAATAGCTAGCATCCGAAAATGTAGGGTAAAACGAACAAAAAGCAGCGGAACCACATGCTAGTTTGCTGATGTGTAATTAAGCATAGAGAACATTAACCAGTCTGATGGAACCAACAGGTGGCATCAGAACAAAACTAAAGCATATTAACTATACTAGTATGTATGCACATGCAATGCACATCTTAAAAGAATGGAGTGATTTTGGAGTGTGACTAGAAAAAGTATAATGGAGTGATTTTGATAAATGGAATTCCACCCACAATTCTTTTTAATATTCACACAAAAAACTGTACATTCACATCTAAAATACTGGAGGTTCATTAAAAAATTGTATGTTACTCTATTATTTTTTCTTCCCATTCTCCTCCCAAACCTTCTTATCTGGGCTCAAGTCGTCATGCGCTCAAGCAGTAATATAGCCCATGAGGCATCGCATATGGGCCTTTTTTTCCTAGAAGGGCCACGTGAATATTCTAGAACACAGCAGAGGCAACAACAGTCCACCGTTCATGGCGAATCCGGCTGATCTTAGCCCTTGGATTTCGGAGACCAACGGTTATGATTGATGCTCTGGATCCATCTCAAAACTGGTACATTATATAGTAGTACAGATATAGATATAGATGTGCACTCGTATGTAATTTAGCACATGTAACATGTTCACTGCCAGAAGTATGGCCCTACAGGTGCAAGCAGAATAACGCGTCTCATGAAAAACTGAATGATGCCCTGAAGAAATTCAAAGGTGCGGTGCTTATGCTAGGAAAGTGAACGTAGGCGCCGTCCGTTGGATGATAGTACCTGATTCTCGGCGGCGTATGGGTATCGTTGTCATACTTGATAGCTAAGGATCATCGATGGTGCTCGTGTTGCGGTTGAGTTTGGGCCGGCTGTCGCCATCGCTGAAGCGGCTCCGATGCTACGGTTGCGGCGCCGGTCGACATACAAGAAAGCTCATCTGTGGTAAGTGAACAGTTGCATGATAAAGAGAAAAACCAAAGGAGTACAAATTGAAATAACCTGATGAGGCTACGGCATCGGTAAAGCAGGGCCGGTGGAGTTGAATATGGCGTCCGTGGAGCGGGTCCGGTGCAGTGGACGAAGGCTTCAGCGGGCGCGTTGTACAGTGCTTTCGGTGAGGCGGATCTATTGCCGAGGACGAGGGCTTGTATGAAGGGCCAGCGAAGGGGCGGACGAGGGAGTCAGTGAAGGGCCTACGCTGTGGTGTACGAGGGCGCCGGTTAAGCAGATCCGGTGCGGTGGACCATGATGGCGTTCAAGGAGATCTAGAGCGATGGACAAGCCAGACGCTGAAGCGGCTCCGGTGAAGTGGTGAGTTGGCAGTTGGGGGTTCCAAGGTGCGGAAGGTAGATCCGGCGGGGTGTGAGGTCCACTGCTGTGGCGAGGACTAGATTCGGCGGCTTGCCGTGGTTGGGGGGTCGGGGAGGGGAAGGGGAGGGGCTCTGGGGAAGAATGTTGGGGGCAAAGAGGGGAAAACAATGGAGTTACCAAAGCAGCCCTTTTCCGTTCATGTGGCAGGGATAAAACAGGAATATCGCAGGGCTAAACTTTCGGGCGCGTGATATTTCGATGTGAGCGGGAAGTTTGAAAGCTTTTGGTGCCTAAAATTATAAGTATTCTGCTCTCGTACGGCCGACTATGATATCATGGCCGACAATTTGTTTGTTTTGCACGCAAAAAAAGTGCAAGTTTTGAAAATCAATGTCTCCAACTCGAAACTTAGATTGTCCATTCAATTCAAATATGGATCATTGAGCTACTACAAGCAAATACCATCATACAGTCCAATTCAAATGAAATTCCAAATGTGTTTATCCTAAATATGATGACAAAAGCAAAAATGTGTATGTGTATGAATAAAGTGAATGATTATAAAGTTTGAACATGCCCGTATGTGTATATCTCTAGGTTTGATATATGAATTTGAAATCACGAAATTCCGGCTTAAAAATGTACCTCCGTTTAAATGAATTCCAAAAGCTAATGATGGAGTCGAATTCCAAAATTCCAATCTTAGGTTTGTAATTCTGGTACATCAAGGTATATCATGCATGTTCAAAAGTATCGTTATCTCATAGTACAAACTGTGAAACAAATTGATCAACCATGAGTGCACAATATCTCACTTACGCTAAAGTCCCTCAAATATAGACACCTCACTCTTTATCTGAAGTCACCCCCCCCACCACCACCACACACACACACATAGAGAAGTCGTTCTCTCCCCCAGACACCAACACACGAGCACATTAACACCCCTCTCTTGTAAAGTCCGGACCCCAACATTGGTCTCTATAACTTTGTCTCCCGGACATGCACACATCTCTTCCCTCACTCTCTAGGTCTCCCGCTATCTCTCTTACCCAAGCACACGCACTATGTAGAGTGTATATTTCCCATACACACAAAACGTCGCCCCCAAACGTCTATCTCCCTAGTTATGTGGTTCTCGTGCACTCACCTCACACACCACCCCCACTGCAAACAAGCACACTTTGTCTCCTTGTGCACCACTCTCCTCTTTCTATCTCTCCCACATGCGGACCCGCCCCAGCTCCTTCCCTGTATACATATATGTCGTGACTCTTTGCATAGCTCCCTAATGTATAATCATTCTCGATTTCGCACATTGTTCTCTACACCATCTATTCTAGATCTCTCATGAAGTCCCTATCACACACACGATGACTCGCTTCCCCTGCTTCTCCATTCATAGGCCAATTTCGGACAACATCAACATTGTCTCCCTATCTATATGCCATTTATGGACACAAATGACCCCTCTCGCCCCCTCTCTTCCTCTCTCTCTCTCTCTCTCTCTCTCTCTCTCTCGTTGCTAGCTCTCTCTTTCTCTCGCTCTCACACCCCTCTCCCAAACACACACTCGATGTCTCTTCCCAATAGTCTGCTCCCCCCGCCCGCACCCGTGCTATCTCGCTACTACACATGTCACACCATTCCCCCTTCCCTTATACTAGGTTTACATCATCAGTGGTCTCTCTACTCCACATACACTCTCTCCCTGTCACACACAAACGCGTGCACAAACACACACAGACACGCACAAACACCCATTTATCTGGATCCTCATCTCTCCCCATGTCCGCATGTGTATCTCACACACTCACTCTCTAATTATGTATATGTGTCTCCACGTTACAAAACACAAAGCCCCATGTACATGTCTCTCTTTATCCTCCACACACATAGACACAAAGAATCTATTATCATTTCCTCGGTCTCTAACATATCGCACACGCTCTCTCTCTCTCTCTCTCTCTCTCTCTCGCAAACACGCTCAACAAGCGTTTCCCTGTGAATAACTTACCGTCTACTCATCAACAGTCGTGTCAGTACGGCGAACACGAGACGTGAAAAAGAATAAATCTGCACATGCTTAGACCACCTAGTAGGACTAGAGCAAGCCAAAAAGCGTGCCGCCGTCACCCCCTCCTTGTCGGCGACGAGAAAATCTTTGTTTTACACAGCCGAGAAGTCATTGTGCTAAGGCCCCACATGCCGAGGCGTTGAATAGAATGTAGATGCTAGTTTACGGAAGCAAGTATCGATAATACGTTTGTATCTCCATACTTATATTTCTTCTTTTATAAAAAACCGAGTTGGTGATGATGGTACGTGTGCCATCTTGCAATATAGACCGTCTGATCTATATCTGACGGATGGAAATTAAACTAAAAGATACCCGCACCCCTCTCCACATTTGCAGACAAGGCCTTCCCTCGTTCATCCTTATCTCCAACAAACCTCATTGTTGAGCAATTAAGAAAGGAAGCCTCTGGAACAAACTGGCCTAGTGGCCGCTGCCGGCGTCATCAATCCCCATGCCTCCGCGCAGTCCGACCACCAACCACAACCACACCCAACTCCTCTTCACCTTATCTCATATTTCTTGAGATATCATTAGTTTTTACACATGGGATTACTCCCGCAAGGGTCAATCACAACAAGTGTTTTTATAAAAAATGCATCTTGATGTTCCGTTAATGCACGGATCTTGCTAGTACTCCTACACAAGACTAAGTTGGTGATGCTGGTGTGTCTGCCATCCGTCGTTTCTGATCATTAGATCTACATCTAATGATTGTGATGTAAGTTGTTGCCTTTTCTCACCAACATCCCACTTGTCTACCATTTTGCAGAAAAACCCATAATTAGTATCTTAAAACCAACCACATCCCTCCCTGACCTCACTAAAACAGCCCAAGGAATATATTATAATTGAAACATAATATACATATGTGTATCAAAATTAGGGTGTTTTGTACCAAGTTTGTGAATAAGTATTATTCTAATTATGATTCGTTGCAATGGACATGAACATTGCTAGTATTTCCAACCATGTATTTTTTTCTAGTATTCCATAGTTTCGAGTTTTCCATCAAGATATTAGTCACTCATGGTTGATATTTACTTTCAATCATGTACACATATGCACTATGTAACTAGCCTTGCTTATTGGCTTCCAAAGCTTAACTTTCACTCCTACTTACAATATGTAGAGTATTTAACAAAAAACTACCACTTTCAACCAGCCCTAGGAAGAATGTATTGTACAAAAAATAGCAAAAACATACCCAAAATTTCTTAATCCACGCCAAAAACTTCTAGTACTACCTAGTACTCCTACCGATTAGGTTCGTTTAAACCCATTTATGACTGGGTTGGCCCACACGTCCGTGCTGACGAGGCAGCTTAAACCAACACATTTTGTTTGACCGTTGACACGAGGGACCCACATCTGACCTTCTATCCTGTTATTCCCCCTCAAATCATTATTTTTCCTGAACATTAGTTCAAACAGTATTGATGCGTGTTCGTCGGTGGCGCCGGTGATGAGCGAGTTGGCCGCCGCTCCGTCGGACGGGCCGGACGCCGCGCTGGCCTCCTCACGGGTTGGCAGGCTGGCCCGAGCGTGACTCACGAGCGAGCAAGCCGCCACGCTGGCCTTCGCTCGAGCCAGATGGCTGGCCTAAGCGCGGCGCACGCGAGCAAGCCGCCGCGCTGCCGTGCCAATCTAGCTAGCAAACCTTGCAGACAAGCAGCTAGACGAAGCTATCTTGGCTAGCTAGCGACCGCGAGCGCCGGACGGAGCTGGCATCCGGGCTGCCACAACATTGGCTCCGCACCGTCGGCAGTTTTGACCTTGCCTTCTGTCGGCGGTGATAGCTGCGTCCCATGGCCGAGGATGACTAGGTGGACGGGCCGGAGGTAGGTGGTCACTCGAGGATTTTGGTTGGTAAGAGCATGTACAATGGTTGATAAGGTAGTCTTATCTTAAGTCTGCCACGTATGCAAGTGGTAGTAGTTTCTTGGCATTTTAGTGGTTTCTTGCATTATTAGGGGTTTCTTGTAAGGAACAATGTACGTACTACTAGCGACAGAAGGCGATTCTAGGTTGCGTTGTACTCCAACGAGTACTACTAGTGCTCGCGGGAGTGTATACCTTGTTTTGTGGGTTCGATCTCGGCCGAACGCACGGCGGCCTTTAAAAAAAAATAGTACTAGTACTACACTTCGCTGCGAGCCAATATTTTACACGGGTAGTTTGAGTTTTGAAGTCAAACGGACGTGCAGCCCCACAATCTGGGTGCACTGGACAGCCTAGCCACCTGAACGGGTTTTCCTTCCCAGCATCCCATGGCTCGCGTGCTCGCCCTAGCCGCACCTCGCTTGCAGCTTCCTCATTAGCTAGTAGTAGCATATTTAAACTAGTGCCTCCCAATTAAGCCCGAGGAGCCGGAAAAGCCTGGCGGGGCATTGGGAACTGTGCAATATGGCTCTGTACTCTATGTAAAGTGTTGTACTACTAGTACTCTGTAGCTTGTGGCGTTGCACGCATGGACTTCACTCCATTATCGGCTCTACTATAAAAGAAATTCCTCTTGACGTTTTTTTGAAACGGAGGCAAAAGCTTTGCTTCATCTCATTCATAAAGAAGGAACTACTAACAAAGTTCGACGAGATCCATTACACCTCCACAAATGGAAGAGAAAAGCCTAGTATCGCTATATCAAATAATTCAAATGTTCTGCCCCCGCAGACCGCAGTAACCGTCGCTGATAAACAGGCTGCTAGTGTGTGTGCGTGAGAGGAGCGGCTGAGTAGGCCAGATACTCCTACTGAGAGGAGCAGCTGAATATAGCACCAAGAGTACCCACTAGGCCACTACGCAGGTGTACTTCCCCTGCATTGATAGTACATCGATGGTTCTACAGAACAGTAGTACCCTCCACTTCCAACTGTAGCTCCTTGGCCCTGAAATTCAAGAGTTCAAAACTGGTGCACTATACTAGACTAGACTAGACTAGAAGTACAGTACATCGCACTAATACTCGTAGTTGAGAAAAGTAGTACTGGTACTGCTACAGTACGAGTACGTACTCCTTCGTCACATAATGTAAGACGTTTTTTGACACTAGTTGGCGTGTACAAAAAATGGCAAAAACATACCCAAAATTTCTTAATCCACGCCAAAAACTACTACCTAGTGCCAAAAATTTCTTCTAGTGCTATTATTTACAGTATAATGCAATCCCATAACGTTCCATAATGCTAGTACTAGTAGTAATTAGTAATAGCCTCACCCCTTCGCTGAGGAACGATCTACAGTTGGAAGGGACGAGGCCCTGCGGTTACTACGCTCTTATCTCCTCCTCGCCAGTTCCCCTCCCCCCGAAGAGAAGGTAGTTCGTCGCTGCTCCCGTGGATTCGCCAGGTGGTTCTCCTCCTCATCGGGGCTGGGAGACCTTGGACGACGATCCTCTGGGAGAAATAGCACGCCGCTCCGACGACCTCACCGCCGCAAGACTCGGTGCTTCCTGCACCAAATTTTTCAAGACGCTGCTTAAACAGGTTTGGGAAAAGGCCATGCTTGTTGGTATTCCATGCGTCCTCGAGGAGAAGGTTCTTCTATGGGACAGTCCTTCAACAGTCCACCGCTCCCTGGCCATGGTTGCACGTTGACTCCGATAGAGTTGCTGACGTTGACAGGTAGTCGGATTTTGTCCGAGGTCAGTAATGGAGTTTGATCATGTAGTACTTAGTTATTCCATTTCCATCCCATAATTTTTCCGCTGCCCACCGTCTTATATATAGGTCTGGGTCGGTGCCAACGAAGATTGGCTTGCATACCTCCGGCCGGATACCACCATCATTTTGCACAACATCCACAGCAGTGCGGCCGTTCTGGTAGACCCCTTCTCCACCATTGGGATCGGCCTTCCGGACTGGCTGGGCTTGAATACGTATGATGATGCCTACATGAGATTGAAGAAGATAGCAATTGCGGACCCACTGACAAAGCGACGCGTCTACGGTGATTACTATCTCATCGCGATGTTCGACATAAGGATTGCCATCAATGCAAGACGCGGTAACGGCAGAGGCTGGTGCATGTTGGCGGCGGAAGATTTGTACCCCTACACGTTCGAAGACGCCGTGCGCCATCTAGGCCGCATCTTCGCGGTGACAAGATAGGGGACTTGTTTCATCTGGTTGCGATCCTACGGTACGGGAGATTACAAACCATCATTTGCATCCCTAACGGTACTCCATTATTTTGCAGGGACCAGTCATCCCCCGATCAAAATAAGATCGCCGATCCTGGATGTGCATTTGCATCCACGATTTGGTCTAACCTGGAACCTTGTAGCTGACTTTGGCATATTGGGATCAACTATCTTAGCAGTCGTTACCCATGGTACCACTGATGTGCAACATGGTCACACAATCTACCACGATTGGACCGTCACCATCTACCCAGGTATTCCATTTTTTAACCCTCTCGCCTTCTCTTTCATTGTTGTACTAGTAGTATACTTAGTACTACTAGTAGGAGTACTTTTTACCTTGGAGGACACGTATAGATAGCTGGGCCCTTGAAGACTTGAACCCACTAGCTGCCACCATTTTTGTTTTTCCATTTCTTACTATCTCATCCATGTAGCCAAGAGTGGCTATATATAATAAGCCGGTTATTTTACTTCCTCTATACCGGAGTAGTACTATTTGCTGCACAGTATTACTGACCGCTATATTTGAGCACAACATTATTATGCATGCACCTTGACTATGTACGTCACCATGTGTCCAGATCTGGGATGCCGCGTGTACCAGATGAACGGCGCCAAGTTCGACCCCCGTGATGCTACATGGGTGCCGAGGAACACTCTTGGAGAGTACTTGCATTTCATCGGGGACAGCTACCCCATTGTGAAGCGAATGCCACCTTCCGTGCATGAAACGGAAGGACTGCCGTTCATGAAGCATGGTTGTGTCTTCATTGCGCACCGCCGGATGAATGACATGCTGGGACACGCTATCCCTGATTTATGCCGCTTCAGCTTGGATGAGTCTCCATCATGTGGAACCGGACTAGAAAGCTGCGACAATGATTCCCGTTGCCCACCGCTATGGATGATGCCATCAATGAAGAACACCTGGGACTGGAACCTGGAGGAGGACATGCATGTATCCCATCTATAACGTGTAAGTGGAGTATGGTAATTGTGAACGGTAGCGCTGTGAATATATGTAGACTAGTCGTGCACAAATTTATCACATGAATTGGAGATGAACTTGTGTGGCATACTGGCATTTGTCCTTTAGAATTTATTACTAGTAAATGTGTTATGTGTACGTGCAACTTGTGTGGTTGTTGCACGGGATCCAACACACTCTTTGAGAAAAAAAGGTGGCACAACTTTGGATATACGTGACGTGGCGGCATCATACAATAGCATCGTTCGCTATAGTTGTAGTACACTCCTACTAGGACGACAACTCCTATAAAACCTTGCACTTGGCTCTTTGCCTCTTCGGGAGGTTCAACCTCTTCGCCTCTTCGGAAGGTCCAACAATGATGATACTACAGTACAATATGCATCTGGCAATCTGACACCGATTGAACTGCTGCACGTCCACCGCGAGGGCGAGGGTGAGGGAGAGGAAGAGGGAGAGGGCGCTGTAGTCAAAATTCTCTCCTCGTCCTGCGAACCACCGCCCGCGTGGGCGAGGGAGAGGCGTAGTAAGCAAGCTTCTCCTCGTTCGGCGAGTTGACGGGACACATCAAAGTAGTACTAGTACTAGTAGTAGTCCATACTGCGTCCTTTCCGATTAATATGGCTTAATTTGAAACGAGAAAATACACTGGCGGTCAACGTATGTAACAATACGCTCTCTACGGTCACTATATATAGTTTTGCGTTGATTATACGATCACTAGCTCATCGTAGAGCACCGTATTGCACCCTACTGACCGGCCACATAGTCGACGTGGCACTTTGTTGACTGGTTAAATTGTCACCTGGTTTCTGGGTCCCACCTGTCAGGTGGCAGAGCAAAGAAATCAGTTAAACAAAACTTTACGCAGGCACCACACGAGTCTAACCCTTGCGCCCGAACCGCCCTGGCTGTGTATGTGAGTGCATGCACGTGTCCTCCCTCGGCCTTCCAACAAAGAGTGTACATCGGCTATAAAACAAAGAGTGTAGTAGTACATGATGTACATCTACACTTCCAATGCATTTAGCCTTTAATCTAAATCGATATTGATTGACTAATGCACCAACTTGTGCTGTAGGTATAGGCTACATGTCTATCCTTAATTACAGCAAGCAACAGCCTTCATTTAATCTTCTTATCTCAATGGTCGCATGCACACATAAGTCTGCTACTTTTGGGCGTTAATTATACCCTGGTCAATGTGTAAATCTCTAAATGTACAGTCTTTCACGGACGTAGGGAGTAGGTTGAGCACTTGAGCGTGAGCGTGTGTATTGCGTCGTGTGCTGTGTACCGCATGGGTGCGTGAGTGTTGCGTGCGTCCATGTGGAGTACATGTGAGTGTTGCATGTTGCATGCATGCATGCATGCATGGGGCTTACTCCCTCCCATTGACATGTTCATATTTCAAACTTCCTCTGTTCCCTCCATATGGTGATACTCCCTCTGTTCCCAAATATGGAGTATTTGTCTTTCTACAGATTTCAACAAGTGACTAGGTACGGAGCAAAATGAGTGAAGTGAGCGTAGAGGCATAGGGATACTGTAGAAAGGTAATCCTGGCGATCCATAATTCCCCATCTCGGTCAGAGAGAACTATTCAACTAGTCTTCACAGTGAAGTGACAATACACGCTGCAGCAGATGGGACACGTAATTAATAAGTTGAACCAGCATGTTGGTGTTACTAAATCAGCCTTACCCAGTACTGCCATCATGTTTGCTAGTAGAGCACACTTCCGCAAATACGCCTATGCACCTGTGTCCTCCATTAACTGACATATGGGCCCTCTTGTGGTAGATCCACATGTCATCGGTGTAACTATTTACACTCCGGAGGACGGTGCCTATATCCTGGTAGTAGTACTAGTAGAATTGAGATTTAATGCACTTTCTTCCCCGTCTTCCACTCTTCTTCCTCCTCTCTTCTTCTTCCTCCTCTCTTCTTCTTCCTCCTCTCTTCCCCATCGTCGGCCGCACACCATTTACCCCCGCTCACTGCTCGCCCGCCCGTGCCATCTTCCTTGGTAGCTCGCGCGTACCATATCCCCCTGCTCACTGCTCGGCCACACGAGGAGAAGCTTCTTTGCTCGCCCGCCCGAATCCACTTCCCCGCTGGCTCGCAGGCACCGAAAACCCCAATGGCAGAACCGACTTACACGCAGAGCCGTGATTGGAATTCCCTCCCCGATGTTCTCTTGGAGCAGATCTGTAGTCGTATGGACCTACTCAGCACCGTCCGTTTGGCCACATGCTCGGTGTCTTTGTACCGTCTACTCATCTGCAACCGGCCGGCTCTTTTCAAGACACCCTGCTTGCTGATGCCCGATCCTCGCAGGTGGCCCAGACACCGACTTGACGATCCTACGGAGGTTGTCATGGCGCCCCTCGACATGCTACCACTACCCATCCACCTGTCCTTCATGCGCGGCCACTACTGGGCCGACATGAAGGCCAACTGGATCGTCCTCATCCACCACACTAGTAGTCCGTGGCGTCTCGTGGATATCTACACCCAGTGAGAGATCACCCTTCCATCGTTCGATACCGCCGACATCGAGCCTCGCGGCCCGTCGAACACTCCTGCCTACTACGCACGAGACGCGTCAAGCTTTTGGCTCGACCTCTGTTTGCAGAAAGTTGTAATCTGCGAAGTGCCCACACCATCAGAAGACTACATGGATTACAAGCTCATTGCCTTGTTCAACATGGGATTAGTCTATCTGGAATCCGGTCGCCATACATGGTTATGGCTCATCATCAATCCTGTTGAGGCAACATTTCTGTCTGATGCTATAGTGCACGATGGCATCGTTTACGCAGTCGACGCACAGAATGGCTGCCTATACTGGTGGAATCTATCGTCGTGTAATTGTTCTATCTCATCTCATCTTTACCTTATGAATACGACTACCTGTTCATTTGTTAAAAATTTAGAATGCATAGCATGTCTATAACCACATCATTGCTATATGTTCCTCTCATTTCCTAGATTTTTATGACCACACATGTTATTGTTAGAGTTGATATGAGAACAATTGGCATCTAATGATTGTTAGAATACATATTATGAGCATAACATCATGATTGCTATATGTTACTCTCGTTTACTAGATTTTTATAACAACACATGTTATTGCTTAGAGTTGATATGAGAATAGTAGTAGTAAGTGCTATGGTAGAATATGAGTAGGCGTTGTCATAGCTGTTTTCCTCTCATTGTTACATGATGTTTGAACCATGACATGTTGCTAGAATATGAAAGCCATTGGCTTATTTTTTTTAACTTGGGGTATGATTATGACCACGACATTGCAATTCTCTGTCTATGATGTGTGTCACTGTTATAATAATCTTAATTCCACACATACTCTGAACATGATTGTTTATTTTTGTCCTTTTGGTCTCCAATTTGAATTGTTGCAGCAGACGCAAATGCGCTGGCCTTCATGGTTCCAGGACCTGGAATCATACCAGCCGATGGGTGCTGGTTTATCGCTCGTTCAGCTGACGGCGGTCAGTTGATGCTCATATGCACATACCAAATTGACCAAACCATTACATCAAACCACATGCAGTACAATGCGTGGGGCGTTCGTGACATTGATGGCTATGGCTGCTTCGTGTTCGAGAAAGATCCCAGCTCCGTTGGGCCAGGTGTATTCAACTGGAGGCGGGTTTACAGCCTCGGCAACCACTCCTTGTTCCTCGGGCTCAATTATCCGATCATCCAACCAATCAACGATCATATCACCGGCGATGATTACTGTGCTATGCAACTTCCATTCGCGAGGGGGGGGGGGGCTGTGTTTACACATCATACCATGGGTTTCATGAATCACCATATCCAGAGATTCGTCGACACAGCTTGTTGCCAGGTAATCTTCAGTGTGTGAAAGGCATCAAGCTTCCATGTGATGGATGGCTTTTGCAAATCCGACATGCGGCGATGTGGTTCATGCCAACAACAAATATGCACAACTTGATTCGTGCTGATATCTAGACTGAGCCATGTATTCTGCTGTTGTAGCACGACCCTCTTTTGTTGGATATTATGTATTGTTGTTAGTTTGAAGCACTCCTCTGGTTTGAAGGATAGATACCTTCCTGGGATCAAGTGCATCCTAACTCACCTGCGTAGGATGTACTGATAATGATGATGGAGATGTTGTGCAGAAGCCATATATATACATATATATCAGTTAGGCTTCAAGTGTGTACTTGTTAGTTAAACCTATGTATAAATTGTGACACTAAATACGACTAGTAAGTAGTACAGTAGCAGTACTAGTATACGTCGGTCAAATTATTCATCATGTCCACACATTGAATTGACGTGACAACATGCTACGCGTGAGGTGACACAAGAATCCCGGCGGTGTGTTCGGGTATTCCGGACTTCAGATTTGGAGTACCACTTATCTGCCAAAATCTTTTTTTTTCGAAACGGAGGCAAAAGATTTGCCTCATCCATTAAATAAGAGGAGAATAGAGTTTAGAGTTTTTACAAGCACCCTTGCAAAACGGCATGGCAATTACTCTCGTACAACTGTCGAAGAAGCGCGAGTTTTTACTTTGTCGAAATCTTTCATCATTCACTTAAAACAGTCGATTGGTCATACATTGAGTACCATATAACTGGAATTACCAATGCAAGTCGAAGAAGGATTGGTCGGTGCTGCCGGCTGGCGTCAAGTTTGATCCCACGGATCAGGAGCTGATCGAGCACCTTGAGGCCAAAGTGAGTGTTGACAGCGCGAGATTTCAGTCTCTCATCAATTTGTTCATACCAACCATCGACAACGAGCACGGCATATGCTACACCCAACCTGAGAAACTTCCAGGTAAGACACCAATCGGCCGTCTACTTGCACAAACATATTCCTTTGTTTATAGCTCTATTTTTCTTTTTAGACGCAGACCTGGTGAAACAATTACAATTTGATAGTTAATAAAAAGTGAAACAAGTGACTGCAACATGCCAAAGATGTTATGAAAATGCCAACTAGGTCCACTAAAACCTATATTCCACAATACTGCAGGTATCACACTGAGTGGCCTAAGGAAGTATTTCTTCCAGCGCAATTCCAGGGCGTTCAAAAGGGGCACGTGAACGCGTCGCAAGATACAGTCGGAGTGCGGCACGCACGCGATGTGGCAAAAGACCGGCAATACCTTGCCTATGATGGTCAACGACCAGTAGACGGGCAGCAAAAAAGGTTCTGGTGCTGCACACCAACAAGAACTTCGACCAGCAGAGGACCAACTGGGTGATGCACCAGTACCACATCGGAGACCTGGAGCAAGAGAAGGAGCCGGGGCTGGTCCTCGGCAAGATTTTCTACAAGACGAACACTAGGGCCAGGAGTAGTTTGGTATTGGTAGTTGTACTACCTTGTCGTCTGCAAGTTGGTATTGTTGTTAACGATCTTTTGGTATAAACTTGCATTTGCTTCCAACCATCATGCCGAGGGTCGACGTGGATATAAAGCTGAATCATTTGTTTCGAAATGAATTCTCAGGCACCTAATTTTTATTTGATGGGTAGCATAAGCACCCGCCGTTCGAATTCCCAGTTCTGCAGTTTTTTCGAAACAAGTGCATGCACTTATTATCATGATAAAAAAACAATATACGTGTTGCGTCCCAGTTATCAGTCTGTGCTTGCAGAATTCTCTCGCTTATTGAGCACGTATATTGTTTTTTCAGGTCGAGCATGTTTCAACTGGGCTGTAGACTGACTAGGGTTAGTTTTGTTTTTAACAGGCCCAACCCATGACGACAGCGGGGCACACAGATCCAACAGGTATCTACTGGCCTCTGGCTTGCCAGCATTAGTTATATTTTGTCTTACAACATCCGCAGGCAGTTTTGTTACTGAATCAAACACACAGCCCAGTTCTATTTTCCTCTTGAAACGCATGTCCTACATCCGTTTTCTAATCTCTACCTATAGTTTTACTAGTTCATATACACGTATCATTATATTGAAAACACATAAAATTCCCTTTTCATATTTACATCCTTATTTTTGTTGTTTTTTCCTACCCAGCGCTGATTTTTTTACCACTGGTTTTCCCTTAAACCAACTCAATTGTCCCACGTCTTATTTGCTTACAAAAACAAAATGATTTTTTTGGCAAATTAATAAGTTCTTAAAAAATGTTTATAATTTCTGGATTACAACAGTTTGGACTCCATCGAAATATGCAAAACAAGGTTGAACTTTTTGACCGTGGTCCTGGGCAGAAAATGGGCTGTAATAAATTACTTAAGAATTAGCAAATGGGCTGCAAATTATAAAAAATAGCAAATGGGCTGCAAATTGTAAAAAATAGCAAATGGGCTTTATGTTGTCTGTCACAGATTTGAAGGCTGACTTGTGGGCCTACTAAGTTCATGCGTACACAAGGTTTCTTAAAAAAGAAACTTAGTCAACAATCGACTCTACCAGCGCCAGACCGTTAGAAGTCAATTTAACAGCAATCGTGCTTCTTCAGTCTCTGATCTTCCTGCTCCAGCCGCCCAAACCAGCGCCGTCGGAACCGCCTGCTCCCGCCTCCCGTGGCCGGCAGTGCTGCCGCGCAGGCCTCGTGGCCCCATCATACTCGCATCCCTGGCCTGTCTATCCCTCTACTCACCCACACCTCCTGTTATTTTCCAGCGACGACAGCCGAACCAGTCAACCCTCGTACTCTCCACCACGTGGGCAGCCACTGTCGTGTCTTCACCGGCTCCCTGTCGTTCCTTCGTCGGCCTCGCCATCGTCCACCGCCCTGGTGCTCTCGGCACGGCGTGGTCAACGATGTCCATCCAACGGCCGTAGTGCTTCTTCAACCTCTGGTCTTCTTGCCCCAGCTGCCCAAAGCAGCACCGGTCGTGCCGCATGCTCCTGCCTCCCGTGGCCGACTGTGCTGCCGCAGAGGCCTCACCGTCCCCATACTACTCCCACCGCTGGCCAGGCTATCCCTCCACTCACCCACTCCCCCTGTTATTCTGTAGCGACGGTAGCCTCACACCGCAGCCGAACCAGTGAACCCTCGTACTCCTCTCTGCGTGGGCTTCCACTGCCGTGTCTTCCCCGGCTCCGCGCCGTTCCCTTCCTAGGCCTCGCCGTCGTCCACCGCCCTGGTGCTCTCGGCGCGGCGTGGTCAATGTGGTCAACGACCGACTTCCATTGGAAGACTGCTGTACGTGGAGAGGCTGACAGCTGGGTCCACGGCAGCCGCAAGGAAGTGCCTCCTTATTATGCGCAAAATAATTATTCCTCCACCTGACAGCAGGGACCCACTGAACGGGCCACCAGTATTTCGCGGAAAAAACGTTTCCCCCCTGACTGTTGTGACCCATCGAACGGGCCACCGTATTTCGCGAAAAAATATTTGCCCCTGACTACTGGGACCCACTGGACGGACCATCGTATTTCGCGAAAAAATTGTTCCCCCCGCTGTCAGCTCAGACCCACCAGAAGTGCCTCCTTATTACGCATAGAAAAATGAATACTCACCCTGCCAGGTGGGACCCACCATGGTGGGAGGCTGACTTGTGGGCCTACTAAGTTGACGAGGACAGAGGGCTTTGTCAACTTAGTCAATATGAACGATTCTAGCTCCATTGACCGTACGATGTCCATCCAACGGTCGCCGTGCTTCTTCAATCTCTGCTCTTCCTGCTCCAGCCGCTCAAACAAGCGCCGGCGGTACTGCCTGCTCCCTCCTCCCCACGGTCGCTGTGCTGCCGTGCAGGCCTCACCGCCCCACCGTACTCCCATCGTTGGCCTAGCCATCCCTCTACTCACCCACACGGCCACACCTGCTGTTATTCTCTAGCGAGGGCAGACGAACCAGTAAACCCTCGTACAGTCGTACTCCCCTCCGCGTGGGAAACAACAGCCGAGTCTTCCCTGCCTCTGTGTCGTTCCCTTCCTAGGTCTCGTCGTCGTCCACCGCCCTAGTGCTCTCTGCGCAGCATGGTCAACGTGGTCAACGAATGGCTTCCATCGGACGTGGACTGTACGTGGAGAGGCTGACAGATAGGTCCATGGCCGCAGCAAGGAAGTGCCTCGTTATTACGTGCAAAATAATTATTCCTCCACCTGACATCTGGGACCCATCGGAAGGGCCTCTGTATTTCGCGAAAAAACGTGCCCCCAGTTGACATGTCAGACCCACCAGCTATCTTCGCACACAAGGAAGTGCCTCCTTATTACGCACAAAAAAAATGAATACTCCCCCTGCCAGCTGGAACCCAGCATAGTGGGAGGCTAACTTATGGGCCTACCAAGTTGACGGGGACGGAGGGCTTTGTCAACTTAGTCAATATGAACGATTCTAGCTCCTGTTACCATACGATGTTCATCCAACGGCTGTAATGCTTCTTCAACCTCTGGTCTTCTTGCTCCAGCCGCCCAAACCAGCGCCGGTCGTGCCGCGTGCTCCTGCCTCTCGTGGCCGGCTGTGATGCCGCGGAGGCCTCACCGCCCCCTACTACTCCCACCGCTGTTCAGGCCATCCCTCTACTCACCCACACCCCCTGTTATTCTGCGACTACAACAGCCTCACACCGTAGCCGAACCAGTGAGTCCTGGTACTCCTCTTCGCGTGGGCATCCACTGCTGCGTCTTCCCTGGCTCCAAGTCGTCCCCTTCCTAGGCCTCGCCGTCGTCCATCACCGTGGTGCTCTCAGCGCGGCGTGGTCAAAGTGGTCAAGGAACGACTTCCATCGGACGTGGACTGTACGTGGAGAGGCTGACAGCTGGGTCCACGGCCGCCGCAAGGAAGTGCCTCATTTACGTGCAAAATAATGGTTCCTCCACCTGACAGTGGGGACCCACCGGACGGGCCACCGTATTTCACGAAAAAAATGATTCGCCCCCCTGACTGCTGGGACCCACCAGCTACATCTTCGCACGCAAGGAAGTGCGTCCGGGCAAAAAAAACATGATTCGCCCCCTGACTGCTGGGACCCACCAGCTACATCTTCGCACGCAAGGAAGTGCCTGACAGTCGGGACCCACCTGGTCGAAGCGTACGTAGCGTTGTCATTCTGGTCGCGAACGTGTACGTACATACTGGTCGATGTAGAGGCGTGCACGTGTCATAGATGTAGAGGCGCGCACGTGTCGTAGTAGAGGCGCGCATGTAGCATGTACACGTATGTACAGCGGCGAGGGTGCAAGAAAGAAAATATGGCCACGTACGTACATACGGGCAGGGTCTCTAACGCCTATCACGCATACATACATGGCTGGGTCGGAACGGAGAAACAACGTCGTCGTCGTGTTCATGGGGAGACAACCGGCTGGGTCAGAACGGAATGCGTGGTCGTGTTCATCGGGAGGGCTTGGACGGAATAGGAGATGGAAACGAGGCCTGGCGTACTGCACAACAGAGGAAACGACCTTGTGTTCGACCGGCCACGTTCGAAACGGGGTCCTGTTGATCGGGAGGGGCCTAGCGTACCGCAAAACGGAGGAAACAGACCTCCTACGGTCGAAATGGGGTCCTGTTGATCGGGAGGGGTGTGGCGTACCGCAAAACGGATGAAACGGACTTGTGTTGGAGCGCTACGGTCGAAACGGGGGTCCTGTTCATCGGGAGGGGTGTGGCATACCACAAAACGGACGAAACGGACTTGTGTTGGAGCGCTACAGTCGAAATGG
>NC_057798.1:151948100-152128775 GCF_018294505.1 Triticum aestivum
CGATCGGCTTCAGTTAGCAGCAGTAGCGAAGGAATCGCTCCATCGGGTTCAGTTAACAGCCTTGATCGATCCCTCGGGTTCAGTAACGCGTAGCCTGTAGTGTAATCACTCGGGTTCAGTTAGAGCCCAACGCCTCGCTCGACTTCAGATAGAGCCAACGCCTCGCACACACATGCGTACGTACGAGACAAACACGCATCGCTCCGCCCCCGACCTCCCACCGTAACCGGCAACTCCCCGAAATTTTCCTCCCCCTTGCTTCTACCACAGTTTTTTCCGTCATGGACGGCCGAAAGAATGTCATGCAGCTGCATCTTTGGCCCGCCCAGGACGAAAAGCCCATTTTCTGTCATGATTTTTTGTCATGGAAGTAGGAGCCCACCACATCTATGATGATACCGGGTTTCGTCACAATTATCGCCATAGAAGTGTCATATGTATGACAGAAAAAAAATTCGTTCGGCCCAAAATGTCACGGATGTGTCTTTTGTTTGTAGTGCACCCTACTAGGCAGAAGCGTTGGCAACCACCACCCATCTCATCAACGTACACCCCTCTCAATCCATCACGTTTGCCATCCCCTTCATCCGGCTTCATAATACTCTTCCTGACAATAGCATGCTCCGCGTCTTTGGATGCTTATGCAACCCTACCCAATCCGCCGTCGCCAAGAATAAGCTAGCGCCTCGTTTTGTTGCATACATATTCCTTGGTTATCCTACCAACCATAAAGGATATAGGTGTCTTGATCCTCAAACGCGTCGTGTCATTCTTTATCGACACGTCATCTTTGACGAAACGGTCTTTCCCTTCGCTTCCTCCCTGGATCGCCCGTCTAACCCGCTTGCATCGCTGGACTTTCTTGTCCACCTCGCAGCTACAGACACCGCGCCCTCCTTCCATGCTGTGGTCCAACCCGCTATGCATGCACCCGTCTTGCATGCAAACCCTTCGCCTTCCCCCGCCCCCTCTGTATGCTCGCCTGCGAGCGTCCCCAGCCCCGCTGGCCCGCCAAGTCCGCCGCCCGGCCCACCCAGTCTTTCTGGCCGCCAAGCGCGCCTGCCTCGCCTGTGCCCTCGCCCGCTTCTGCACCTGACTCACCCGCTCCTGCCCCGGGATCGAGCACGTCGTCCCCTCTTGTCATTGTGCACCGGCCACCCTCCCCTAGCAACACACACACCATGCTTACTCGTGCAAAGCATGGTCACTTTCAGCCCATCAATCGTATGAATCTTATGGCTTCCGTCTCCACTCTTTCTCCTCTTCCAAACACATACCGGGGTGTGAAAGTGCGTTATATCGACTAGAGGGGGGTGAATAGGCGATTTTTATGAATTCTTCACTGAGGAATTTACGAGTGAGGAAATTCCTTAGCAAAGAACTACAAGCAGCGGAATACGTACTCAGAAGTAAACATAACAGAACACAATCATAGTCATCATGATGAAATGAGGACGAGCACAGAGTACAGAAAGCGTAAACACAGGATAACACAAGATGAAGACAAACAGACTGAAGAAATTGAACTGAGGAAATTGGGGAAAGTCAAAGTCTTCAAAACAGACATGAACAAGCACACAACCACAGAGATGAGGAAATGAAAGAGTTGAGGAAATAGAACTAGTAAGCTCGGTGAAGACAATGATTTGGTAGACCAGTTCCAACTGCTGTCTCAGTTGTACATCTGGTTGGAGCGGCTGAGTAATTAAACTCGATGACACCCAGTCCCGGACACACAGTCCTCGCTGTATTCTCCTTGAGCTAAGGTCACACAGACCTCGCCCAATCACTCGTGGTAAGTCTTCAGGTGACTTCCGAACCTTCACAAACTTGGTCACTCAGCGATCCACAATTCCTCTTGGATGCTCTAGACCTTGACGCCTAACCGTCTGGAAGAAGCACAGTCTTCAAAGGAAACAAGCGTCGGATCCATGCAAGATCAATCTCTTCAGTGATGCTCAATCACTTTGGGGTTTTGTAGGTTTGGGTTTGGGATTTCCTCACTTGATGATTTTCACTCAAAGTCCTCGGAGGATGGGTTGCTCTCAAATGACAAGTGTCAGTTTCTCTCGGAGCAGCCAACCAACTAGTGGTTGTAGGGGGCGGGCAGCCTGACATGATAAGACATAACTGCCCTTGTCAGATATGACCGTTAGGTGGGTAGACATTTTGGGACAGCTGGCGCGTAGCACAGCAACGGTCGGAATATTTGAGGTTCGAATTCGTCAGGGCTATCATGTTCCTCACTCAGTAGGCAATCCACACTGGCGAATTCCTAACTCTTCAGTCAGAACAAATTCCTCAGAGACGAGAAGAACTTCGTCTCTGTCACTGAAGAATATGACTGAACTGTGCGAGATTTCCGATGGCTTCACTCGAAAGGATTGGTAGGTGTAGGATATTGAGTTGAGCATCACATGGAAATTTTTCCTTACTATTTCCTCGACCCCCTTTAACAGTACGGTGTTTCCTATGACTCAAGAAAGAGAAAATGAAACAGTAAAAACAAGAGTCTTCATGCTTCATGTTCCTCGAATGATTACCAAGTCTTCAAGGTCACACCAATTTCTTCACTTTCAAAGTCTTCAGAAAGTCTTCAGAAATCCAAAGTCTTCAGTCGAAGAACTTCATTTTTAGGGGTCGACTTTCTATGTAAATATCAAACTCCTCATAGACTTATAGACCTGTGTACACTCACAAACACATCAGTCTCTTAACCTATAAGTCTTCAATACACCAAAATCACTAAGGGGCACTAGATGCACTTACAATCTCCCCTTTTTTGGTGATTGATGACAATATAGGTTAAGTTTTCAACGGGGATAATCGTATGAAGTGTAAATACTGATATTGAGGAATTTGATAGCAAGATATAGAAGAACTCCCCATGAAGATGTGCATAGCGAGGAATTTGCTTTTGAAGCAATGCAAACTTGAAGAGTATAATCATGGAGATCTCCCCCTATATCTTGTAATTCATACACGCATTTGACATATAACATGAAGAATTTAAAATGCATGATGAAATATGGTGACTGATGTAATTCAGCATGCGTGCATTAACATTAATGAGGGATAAGCATGCAGAAGAACTCAGCAAAAGTATCAGGCCACCATAGAGTTTTAAGATTACAACTCGATCCAGCAAAGTCATCAGAAGAACGAGAGTTGTAACTTATAAAAAAACGCCCATATATAGACCCACTTGAAGACTAACTCAAATTTCTCCCCCTTTGTCCTCGAATGACCAAAAGGGTTGAAAATGAGGACTAACGCCCCTGAAGAATATCATGAAGATGGAGGAGCGCCAGCATTGTTGGGGTCTTGAGTCGATGTAGGGCCTGCTGCAGTGTCGTCCAAGTCTTCGAACTCGTCCGTTTCGCGGGATGAAGAATATGAACTTGCGACCAAAGGAGGAACCTTGAGCTTCTTCGGTGGAGGAGCAGACCAGTCAAAGTCTTCTTTGAAGCCCATTTGCTTCAGGTCTTCTTTACCATACAAATGTGACAGAATAGCCCAGGTGCGATCAAACACTTCATGGAGGTAGTAATGGTTTTTCTTCACTGCATTATGTGTAGAAGTCATGTTGTGAAGAATAGAGCCAAACTGATGCTTAACCCATTTGTGGTTGCGATCGACCTTCTGGTGAAGACTTAGAAGCAGCTCATGGCCAGTCATCACGCGAGGAGTAGTAGCTTGAGGACTTGACTTGGTAGCATTAGCAGAAGTATCATGTGTGGCAGAGTCATCATTGGTGGAGTAAGATACAGCTTTGCGGAACTGACCATCCAATGGACGAGTGCCTTCATCGATAATAGCAGGTGCCTTGCCCTTTCCTTCAGATGAGGAATATGTCTGTTTGAGGACTTCAATCGGGGGCAAGTAGCTGCCATGGTTAAGAGTATCAGCCTTGTAGTTGAGTGAAGACCTTGATCTGAGGAATCTCATGATCCGTGGAGCATAAAGCTTCAGCTCAAACAGTGAAAGTGCAACATTCGCTAGAGTCCTCATGAAGAAATCATGGTAATTAATAGGGATACCATGCATGATGTTGAAGAGCATATTCTTCATCATCCCCACATTTCTTCATCTGATGAATCATGACCTTTGATTGGACTGATAGTCTTCGTTAGAATGCGATAGATGGTCCTTGGCACATACAGCAAATCCTTCATGAGGAATTTGGTCCTTTGGACTTGTCCAGGCTTTAGCGGCTTCATGAGCACTTGCATGTAGTGGTTAGTGAGTTCAGGTTCATCATACATACAACGAGCACCTTCTGGTGGAGGGCTGATTGGCAAGGCACAGAGCAATTTAGAGGCTGGTGCCTTGTAATGAGTGTTCTCGGTCATCCAGTCTAATGCCCAGGAATTGATGTCATGTGCTTCACCAGTGATATGCAGCGTCGCATAGAACTGAAGTATTAGCTCTTCATTCCAGTCAACGATGTCAGTGCAGAAGTTAAACAGACCTGCATCGTGAATCATACTGAGAACCGACATGAAGCAAGTTATGGATTCCATGTCCACGTGAGAAATGTGCTCATGGTCGAAGATTTTGTCCTTGTCAAAGAGAACTGAGGAATAGAAGTTGGCCTGGCTGGCAGTCCAGAAGCGCTTCCTTCTAAGACGAGCATTGTCATATGGGTTAAAATCAGTGAAGAACACGCGCTCGCCGAAGAAATCATCAGCCTTGAATTTTGGCTTCTTGGAGAAGGGATTCTTTGGCTTGGGTTGAGGGGTGTCAGGGATCTGCAGTACCACCTCAGGAACCGCAATCTCAGGTTCCTCATGCTGAGGAATTTTAGTTTCTTCTGCCGCTACAGCCTGGGTCATAACTTCTTCATTCACATTTTCTTCAGCACTAGTAGCTGGAATTTCTTCATGGACAGACGGGGTTGCATGAGGTTCATCAGATCCCACCTATACTTCAGTAGCGGCTGGGGACTGAGGAACAGCTTGGAGAGGAGTGAACAACGGAGAGTTGGGGTGCTGACTTTCCCAAAAGTCATCATTCAGTACTGGTGTGGTACATCCGATGTCCACATCCTCATCTTCCATTTCTTCAACACCTGCCTCTTCAGCAGTGAACTGAGGCATAGGTGTGGAGATGACTGGGGTTGAAGGGATTCTATCCACTTCAATTTCTTCATCCAACTGCACTATCGAAGCAGCAGAAGGAGTTTCTTCACCGGATTCCTCGGGAATCTCATAGTCTTCACCAAACGAAACAAGGTCCTTTGATGGCATGAAGGAGACAGGAATGGCATCAATAGGATTTTTAGCTGAACTTGTCAAAGGCTTCATTTTCTTCGGAGCTGAAGAATCTGATGAAGCTGATGCCTTCCTCTTTTTCATCACTGCATGCTCTGCAGCCTTGGTCTTCTTCACATCTAGGGCAGATGGAAGGATAGGAGCTGGTGTAGGCACAGGAGGTGCAGAGGATGTTGGTACATTTTCTTCAAGCGCAACTGTTGGAGTTGCCCTGACTTCTTCATTTTCTTCTGGCGCACCACTAGTGGATGCCCTGGCAATTTCTTCAGCGGCTGGAATGGAGTCATCAGCCCTGGTACTCTCATTTTCTTCAGTAGCCTGACTGACATCAGCGGTGCTGGCATGTTCTTCAGTGGGCTGGGCAGATGCTTCAGCCTGAGGAATTTCAACGCGCACCGGAGCAGTGGCAGTTGAAGAGAAAGTCTTCGTCAAATTGACGAACCGAACCTTTGCTCCCTTCCAATCAGCATAGTACCGATTGAAATCATCACTTAGTTGCTTGATTTCAGCTTGTACAGCAATGAGTTGTTCAGGAGTAAGAGTGAGGACATTGTCCTTGAGGTAGCGCTGTTTCTTGTACTGTACTTTCTTCAGCCTTCGTCCTTCTTCATATTTCCACTTCTCTTCCTCAATGAAGTGAGTCAGAACATAACTTTGACCAGGAGTGAGGTTCATCTCCGGCAAAGGTGTCGTGGGGTCCTTGTGCCATAAGTCAATGAAGTCGAGGATCAACTTGGGATCCAGAAGTAGTGGCACATTGCTGCCTTTGGCTCTAGCAGCCTTGGCTTGCCTGTCCCTGATGATTTCAACAAGTTCTTCATCATCAACCTCATCGTCATCAGAGGGGATTTGGAAGGCAACCTTCTTCTTGTGAGGACTTGGGCGAAGGCCTTGTCCAGCAATGGCCTTTTTCTTCAGTAGAGATGTACCAGTTGAGGAACTTGGTGCAGCAGTGGAGCTAGCAGATGCTCCTGAGGCAATAGAGATGCCAGTTGTCCTTTGGCACGTGGCAAGATGCATAGGTGCCGAAGATTTGGTCGGAGCAGCTGAAGACTTTGTTGGAGGTACTGAGAACTTTGGAGGAGAAGGAGCGGACTGAGGAATTTTCCATGAGGGCTTTGAAGATACTGGCCTTGAGGGCATTTCTGAGGAGCTTGGCTGTGAGGGCATTGAAGGAGAAGCACTGGAGTTGTGAGCAGGCTTCTTTGGCATCGCCTTCCTGGGCTTACTACTAGAGGCCTCAAAAGTGTTAGCAGCAGCAGCAGAATCTTCATTGAATTTCCTCACTGCTTCTTTTGCTTGCTTGACCAGTTTGGCCTGGAGCCTTGCCCATTCAGCAGCATAGTCCTCACCACGCTTGAGGCTGGTGGGATCCGCCAGTTGACCAGGTCTCAAAGGAGGTCTTGAGCATGAAGGGTTGAGCGCGAATTTCTTGATGTATTTGGGAGTAACATACCTGTACTCCCTCCATTCTCATGCCCATCTCCTCTCAATCCGTTGTATGCGCACCTTGCGCTGATCCTTGTCCTCCTTGCCAAACTTGGCCTCATCAGGAGTGCATTATCCAGCATAAATGTCCTCAGGGATTTCAAACGCAGTATTGACCTTAGGCCTCTTTCCTCCCTTCTGTGGCTTCTTACCTTCAGCCATTTTCTTCAGCTGAGGATGAACAACTGAGGTTTCTGAAGAGGTATGCAACTTTTCTTTGAGGAATGCTGCAAATGAGTTAAGTTGATGAGAACCTAGTGATTCAGCAGCAGACATGTGTACCTGTGAACAGAGTATAGTTGCGAGGAATTTGGAGAGGTCATATGTGTTCTCAGAAGATTTTCAAAAAGAATAGGTTTGAGGAGTTTGACCGATGAGGCTTGAAGAATTTCGCTAAGCGTTCTTTATCTTAGGTTCCAGAGTTGTACATATTTGACAATCCACACAATAGAGGAATGTTGAAGAAAATCATTGCTTAGAGAAATGAATCAAGAACAAATAACATGTGAGGTGTTTTAGTGTGTGAAGATTTGAGAAATAAACACCTTTGAAGATTTTCAAGAAAACACATGAATCAAAGCGGGCAATAAAAGTAACTTTAAATTACCCGAAGTGAAGAACACGACGAACTGGGAAGTGTTGAGGTGAAGTTTGTCCGTTCAGATCTTCCACGCCCTAACTCGGTAGAGGAAGACAGCTACGGCGGCGGCGGAGTGAAGAAATCCGCAACCGGCGCAAGTACGACGGCGACGAGGTCGAGGCAGTGAAGCTCTTCCTCATCGGTGACGATGAAGTAGCGGCGGCGCTACGGTTTGGGAAGCTCGAGCAGGAGAGAGGTCGTGCGGAGTAAAAGTGAAGTGAGGAAAAGGCAGGGGTATTTATAGCGGCAGTGAAAAACTATGCGCCTGAAGATTTCGTACGAACGTGCCCCTGGCCCTTCTCATTCACGTGACATGTGTCACCCATGTACTATGAGGTGGCGATCTTGTAGGATCGTGGGTGAATAGATAACTATTTTATCGTGGAATGTGGAACAGTTTGAGCGGCAAAGCCGAAAATTCAGATAAGATTTTTTTTAAGTTTCCGTTCGCAATTTTTTCAGCTGTCAAGGACAGAGTGAAGATTTTGAATGAGTTTCAAATTAGAATGCACATGAAGAATTTGTGAAAAGATTAGATTGAGGTTAGCATAGAGGGGGAAGGGTCCGATCACATTCACTTAGCGGAAAAAGTCAACTTGAAAAATTAGCAATAAGTGAATGCTGTAGAGGACATAAACTCATATATATATATATATATATATATATATATATATATATATATAAATGAAGACAAACGACGGAAATAGTGAAGACATTGCAAGTTGAAGAATTTGAAAAACTGAGGAAAAACTCAAATTGAAGATTTTCAACTTTTGTGATGGCGTAACCCACCGTATAAGAAAGTTGGCTTCAGACACCGCGTACAATTGTCGTAGGGCTCTGAGAGTCAATTTGTTCATTAATTTCTTCACACTTAGAGGGTTACTCTTCATTGATTGAAGAAAAACGTTACTTCGTGTGTTGCGCATCTAAGTCATCAAGTCAGCATAAGTGTTAGGACGAGTGTACATTTCAGAGAACATTCGAAGATTCTAGGATATTTAGCTCACACCGCAACTTGCTAAATCTCTTCTCATCCAAGGGCTTAGTGAAGATATCGGCCAGCTGATCTTCAGTTCTTGCATGGTACATGGAGATATCGCCCTTCAACACATGATCACGAAGAAAGTGATGACGAATTTGGATGTGCTTTGTCTTTGAGTGCTGAACTGGGTTGCGAGAAATCTTGGTAGCACTCTCATTGTCGCAGTAGAGAGGCACATTCTTCATGTTGATGCCATAGTCCTTGAGGGTTTGCTTCATCCATAGTAATTGAGCACAGCACGATCCAGCAGCAATGTACTCAGCTTCTGCAGTGGAGAGAGATACGCAGTTCTGTTTCTTTGAGGACCAACAGACCAAAGATCTTTTGAGGAAATGGCATGTGCCTGATGTTGGCTTGCGGTCCACGTGATCGCCAGCATAGTCAGAGTCTGAATATCCAATGAGATCAAAAGAAGAGCCCTTGGGAAACCATAATCCTTGTGTTCGTGTGTGAGCTAGATATCGAAGAATATGCTTTACAGCCTTATGGTGTGATTCCTTCAGTATAGCTTGAAATCGGGCACACATGCAAACACTAAGCATAATATCTGGCCTTGATGCAGATAGGTACAATAAAGAGCCAATCATGGAGCGGTATACCTTTTGATCGAAGTCTTGACCATTTTCATCAGTGCATAGATGGCCATTTGTGGGCATTGGAATTTTGACCCCTTTGCAGTCTTGCATGTCGAATTTTCTCAATACATCTTTGAGGTATTTCTCCTAAGATATGAATATGCCATTGCGCTGTTGACGAATTTGAAGACCTAAAAAGAATTTCAATTCTCCCATCATAGACATTTGATATTCTTGACTCATCATATAGGCAAATTCACCACTATAACGTTGGTCAGTATAGCCAAAGATAATAGCATCAACATGGATTTGGCACACAAATAGTTCATCATCATAAGATTTGTGAAAAGAGTTGGGTCGAGTGAACCGGGTTTGAAGCCTTTCTTCATGAGGAATTCCTTCAAAGTGTCATACCACGCCCGAGGGGCTTGCTTGAGGCCATACAGGGCCTTGTTGATTCTGAAGACTTTGTCGGGATTCTTTGGATCTTCAAAACCTGGGGGTTGAGCAACATATACTTCTTCCTCAAGCTTACCATTGAGGAATGCACATCTCACATCCATTTGATATAAAGTGATATTATGATGGTTAGCGTAAGCAAGTAATATGCAAATAGCCTCAAGTCTAGCAACAGGTGCAAAAGTTTCATCGAAATCAATTCCTTCAACCTGTGTGTAGCCTTGAGCTACAAGCCGTGCCTTATTCCTCACCACAAGGCCATTTTCATCTTGCTTGTTGCGGTAGATCCAGTTTGTGCCAATGATGTTGTGCTTGCGAGGATCTAGATGTTTGACCAGTTCCCAGACATTGTTGAGCTCGAACTGATGTAATTCTTCTTGCATAGCCTGAATCCACTCAGGCTCCAGAAATGCTTCATCTACCTTAGTGGGCTCTGAGATAGAGACAAAAGCAAAGTGCCCACAAAAGTTAGATAAATGTGAAGATTTTGAGCGAGTGAGAGGACCTGGTGCTTCAATGTCATCAATGATCTTCTCAATTTGCACTTCGTTAGCAATGCGAGGATGAGTGGGTTATATTCGAGGAATTTTATCAGCATTCCCTTCAGGAGCATTTTCATCAGCACCGTTTTCTTCAAGTGCGCGAGCTCGATGATCATCACGATCTGGAATGAATTCTTCAGCAGATTCTTCGGTAGGAATGACATCCTCAGTAACCTTGAACTTGATAGAATCTTCAGGTGCTGGTTCATCTATCACAGAAGGTAGGTGCTCTCTTTGCGAGCCATTAGTTTCATCGAACCACACATCTACAGTTTCAACAACTTTGTGAAGAACGCTGTTGAAGACTCTGTAGGTGTGCGAGTCCTTTCCATAACCAAGCATAAAACCTTCATGTGCTTTCCATGAGAATTTGGAAGTGTGATGAGGATCTCTAATCCAACATTTAGCACCGAAGACTTTGAAATAACTCACATTGGGCTTTTTGTCAGTGAGGAGTTCATACGCAGTTTTCTTGAAGAATTTGTGAAGATATACCCTGTTGATGATGTGGCACGCAGTATCAATTGCCTCAATCCAGAAGCGACGGGGTGTCTTGTATTCATCAAGCATAGTGCGAGCCATTTTAGCGAGGGTTCTGTTCTTGCGCTCCACGACGCCATTCTGCTAAGGAGTATAAGGAGCAGATAACTCATGAGTAATACCAAGTTCATCAAGATAGCCATCAAGACCAGAATTCTTGAACTCGGTCCCATTGTCAGTTCTGATGTGCTTGATCTTCACACCAAAGTTGGTTGAAGCCCTCGAGGAAAATCGTTTGAAGACTTCCTGCACTTCATTTTGTAAGTAACAGTGTGCACCCATGTGTAATGAGAATAATCATCAACAATAACAAATCCATATTGAGATGCATCATTCAGAATTGCAGAGTAATGATTAGGACCGAAGAGATCCATGTGAAGCAATTCAAATGGACGAGTGGTAGTCATGACAGTCTTCGCTGGATGCTTGGCCTTTGTCATTTTTCCAGCTTCACAAGCTCCGCATAAGTGATCCTTGAGGAATTTGACATTCTCAATGCCAATGACATGCTTCTTCTTCGCAAGCATGTGCAGATTCCTCATGCCAGCATGACCAAGTCGTCGATGCCATAGCCAGCCTTCTGAAGCTTTTGCAAGTAAGCACATGGCTGGTTGCGGTCCTGTAGAGAAATCAACAATATACAGATCTCCTCTCCTAAAGCCTTCGAAGACTTTGGAATGGTCAGCTTCCATGATCACAACACAATGATATCTTCCAAAGACAACAACCATATCGAGATCACAAAGCATTAAGACAGACATGAGGTTGTATCCTAAGGACTCGACAAGCATGACTTTGTCCATGTGTCGATCCTTTGAGATCGCAACCTTACCTAGACCCAATACCTGACTTTTGCCTTTGTCAGCAAAGATGATATGCTTCAGATGTGATGGTGATAAAGGAGCATCCATCAATAGATTCTTGTCACCAGTCGTGTGATTCGTACATCCACTATCGAGGACCCACTCGTTTGCTTTGGGTTGATCATCCTGCAGATGAATTAGTGCAACTTACGAACTCATATACTTCATCAGTGAAGAATATGACATCAATTTCATCAGATCAATTTCATCAAGCAATTGCACAGATAAATCAGTATGAGGACGGGAGAAATGAAAATTCATTTCTTCATGATTAGCCTGCGTCCTTTCAGGCACATTCAGGTCTCCAGCAAATTCTTCAGACGTTTTGAGCATGTTTGGAGACCTGACCCTGCATAAGAGATTAGTTCTTTTTCTTCACCACCCACATCTGAAGGGGTGGCAAATAATTCATCACTCTGCGAGCACCATACGAGAAAGGTGGCATAGAAGCCAGTCCACTTCGTTTCACATAAGAGGGGTTAGGGTAAGCATATGAATAAGCAGAGAAATTCTTTGAGGACTTATGAACATAATGATTTGAAGAATAATGCTCATATTCATAGCCCTTTGCTCTACCCTGCGAAACAGAGGGGTTAGCACGATGATGATCATATGAGGATTTTGATCCTTTTGAGGAATTTGATCCATATGAAGAATTAGGTCCATATGAAGAATTTGATCTGGGGTTCCTGTTCTTCATAGGTGGTGTCATGAGGACATTCACCTGAAGACTTTCAAGATAACTTTTGGGAACCCGGATTTTCTTCATAGGGGAACCGTTCCTGCAGTTAGTGCCAACATATCTAGCAAACACTTCACCATTCTGATTGTCGAACAGTTTATAGTTGGAGCCAAATGACTCATCAGAAGAATGAGGAGATTCACATGTAAAGCCAGATAAATTGGATGGATCAACTGGAGCCCCTTTGCAGCAACCCATGAGGTTTTGGGGTACTGCTCAGGCTTCCAATATGTTCCATCAGCATTGAGTTTCCTCTCAAAGGCAATACCCTCTTTCCTAGGGTTTCTATTGAGGATCTGCTTTTTGAGCACATCACAAAGAATCTGATGCCCTTTGAGGCTTTTGTACATGCCTGTCATGTACAATTCCTTCAGCCCTGCATCATTAGTAGTACTAGCAATGTCCTCAGATGAGGAATTAGTGATAGCAAAAACAGGTGAAGAATTTGTAACATTTGAAGCATTTGAACATTTAGGTGAAGAATTAGAAGATTCACGTTTTATGCACTTCAGACATGGAGGAACAAATTCTTCCTGAGTAGCGCTGATTTGTTGAGCAAGTAATGAATCGCGCTCCTTCTAAAGATCTTCATAACTCACTCTTAGCTTCTCAAGATCTTGCTTTCTTTGAAGAAGTTCAAGAGAAAGCTTCTCGTGATCAGATAAGAGAGTGTTACGATGACCTTGAAGGTCGTCAAACTTGGAATGGAGTCCCTGAACACTTTCAGCCAAGGCTTTTGACTGATCCATTTCTTCACCCAACATATCATCGCTCTTATTTAGCATGTATTGAACTTTTTCCAAAGCTCTTTGTTGTTTAGTGGCAAGGGAAGCAAGTTTGACATAGCTAGGTCCAAATTCATCGCCAGATTCATCATCACTACACTCGGATAGGTAGCATTTAGTTACCTTAGCACTGTTTGCCATAAGGCAGGGGGTAGACGATGATGATTCTAGTTCGAATGTCATCGCATTGAGAGATTCCTTGTAATCCTCAAACCAAGGATCATGACGAGTCCGATGACCTTCGTAGACCTCAGAGAGACGGTCCCAGATTAGCTTCGCGTGATTGAGATGCATGACGTTCCTGAACTGATTTCAGGACAGACTGGAGCAGATGACATCCTTCGCTGTGAGGTTAAGTAGTGTGTACTTGCGAATGTCATCAGCCTCAGCCATCTTGAATAGATCGGTAAGACCGATCTCGGTGACGGTCCACAGGTTGCTGTCCATAGCCATGAGTCGCTTTTTCATCATGGCCTTCCACCGAGGATACTCATGACCGTCAAAGATGGGGCAGGAAACGTTCCTCGATCCTGCAGTCGACATAACTAGAACTCTAGGTGGTTAAACCAAAATCACACAGAACAAAGGAGTACCTCGCTCTGATACCAATTGAAAGTGCGTTATATCGACTAGAGGGGGGTGAATAGGCGATTTTTATGAATTCTTCACTGAGGAATTTGCGGGTGAGGAAATTCCTTAGCGAAAAACTACAAGCAGCGGAATACGTACTCAGAAGTAAACATAACAGAAGACAAGCATAGTCATCATGATGAAATGAGGACGAGCACAGAGTATAGAAAGCGTAAACATAGGATAACAAAAGATGAAGACAAACAGACTGAAGAAATTGAACTGAGGAAATCGGGGAAAGTCTTCAATCAAAGTCTTCAAAACAGATATGAACAAGCACACAACCACAGAGATGAGGAAATGAAAGAGTTGAGGAAATAGAACCAGTAAGCTCGGTGAAGACAATGATTTGTTAGACCAGTTCCAACTGCTGTCTCAGTTGTACATCTGGTTGGAGCGGTTGAGTATTTAAACTCGAGGACAGCCAGTCCCGGACACACAGTCCTCACCGTATTCTCCTTGAGCTAAGGTCACACAGACCTCGCCCAATCACTCGTGGTAAGTCTTCAGGTGACCTCTGAACCTTCACAAACTTGGTCACTCGGCGATCCACAATTCCTCTTGGATGCTCTAGACCTTGACGCTTAACCGCATGGAAGAAGCACAGTCTTCAAAGGAAACAAGCATCGGATCCACGCAGGATCAATCTCTTCAGTGATGCTCAATCACTTTGGGGTTTTGTAGGTTTGGGTTTGGGATTTCCTCACTTGATGATTTTCACTCAAAGTCCTCGGAGGATGGGTTGCTCTCAAATGACAAGTGTCAGTTTCTCTCAGAGCAGCCAACCAACTAGTGGTTGTAGGGGGCGGCTATTTATAGCCGGGGAGCAGCCCGACATGATAAGACATAAATGCCCTTGTCAGATATGACCGTTAGGTGGGTAGATATTTTGGTAAAGCTGGCGCATAGCACAGCAACGGTCGGAATATTTGAGGTTCGAATTCCTCAGGGCTATCATGTTCCTCACTCAGTAGGCAATCCGCACTTGTGAATTCCTAACTCTTCAGTCTGAACAAATTCCTCAGAGACCAGAAGAACTTCGTCTTTGTCACTGAAGAATATAACTAAACTGTGCGAGATTTCCAATGGCTTCACTCGAAAGGATTGGTAGGTGTAGGATATTGAGTTGAGCATCACATGGAAATTTTTCCTTAGTATTTCCTCGACCCCCTTTAATAGTACGGTGTTTCCTATGACTCAAGAAAGAGAAAATGAAACAGTAAAAACAAGAGTCTTCATGCTTCATGTTCCTCGAATGTTTACCAAGTCTTCAAGGTCACACCAATTTCTTCACTTTCAAAGTCTTCAGAAAGTCTTCAGAAATCCAAAGTCTTCAGTCGAAGAACTTCATTTTTAGGGGTCGACTTTCTCTGTAAATATCAAACTCCTCATAGACTTATAGATCTGTGTACACTCACAAATGCACCAGTCTCTTAACCTATAAGTCTTCAATACACCAAAATCACTAAGGGGCACTAGATGCACTTACAGGGTGCTCTCAATGACCCACACTGATGTCGTGCTATGCATGATGAGTTCGAGGCGCTTGTTAATAATCGGACGTGGTCATTAGTCCCACGGCCACCTCGTGCTCATGTTGTTTCAGGGAACTGGATTTTCAAGCATAAGTTTCATTCCGATGGACGTCTTGCTTGCTATAAAGCTCGGTGGGTGGCCCGCAGCTATTCTCAACAGTCGGGCATCGACTTCGACGAGACATCTAGCCCGGTTGTCAAACCGGCCACCATCCGGATCGTCCTCAGCCTTGTGGTGTCCCGTGCATGGCCGATCCACCAGCTTGACGTCAAGAATGCCTTTCTCAATGGCAATCTTGACGAGGAGGTTTATTGCCAGCAGCCGCCTTGTTTTGTTGATGCTCGCTGCCCCGACTATGTGTGTCGTCTTCACAAGTCGCTCTATGGCCTCAAGTAGGTGCCGCGTTCATGGTACCAACGGTTTTCTCTCTACGTGCATCGCCTCGGCTTCGTTGCATCAAAATCGGATGTCTCCCTGTTCATCTACCACCACGGACACCAGCTCGCGTACATTCTCTTGTACGTTGATGATATTGTGATCACCGCCTCTACGTCCATGCTTCTTCAGCACTTGACGCAGCAGCTCCACTCCGAGTTTGCCATGACAGATCTTGGAGACCTCTCATTTTTCCTTGGCATCTCGGTTGCCAGGAACGCCAATGGCCTGGTTTTTTCCTAGCGATAGTATGCCCTAGATCTCCTTCAGTGTGCCGGCATGGCTGACTGTCATCCCTCGACCACTCCAGTTGACGTCAAGGTCAAACGATCGGCCACAGATGGTGCTATGCTTGATGGTGCTACTACTTATCGGAGTTACGCTGGTGCATTGCAGTATCTCACTCTCACCCGCCCGGACATCGCATATGATGTGCAGCAGGCCTGTCTCTATATGCAAGCTCTGCACGAGCCGCATCTGCACTTGGTCAAGCGTATTCTTCGCTACATCAAGGTCACACTCGACCTCAGCCTGCACATTCCTCGGCCGTCGTCCATGACTCTCACGGCTTACTCCGACGCCGATTGGGCTGGTTGTCCTGACACTCGGTGGTCTACCTCTGGGTATTGTATTTATCTCGGTGACACTTTGGTCTCTTGGTCCTCTAAGCACCAGACCGCGGTTTCCCGTTCGAGTGCAGAAGCGGAGTATCGTGTTGTTGCTCACGCCGTTGCAGAGTGCTGCTGGATTTGTCATCTTCTTACAGAGCTTCATCACCCATTGACGTCTGCTATGATCGTCTTCTGTGATAATGTCAGCACAGTGTACATGGCCTCCAACCCTGTGCAACACTGCCATACCAAGCACATCGAGATCGACATTCATTTTGTTCGTGAGAAGGTGTCGCTTGGTCAGGTTTGTGTGCTTCATGTGCCATCATCTCGCCAGTATGCTGACATCATGATGAAAGGCTTGTCATCGCAGCTATTCTCGAAGTTCCGTACCAGTTTATGCCTCTTGCCACCTGATGCACAAACTGAGGGGGAATGTTAGAGTATATCTTCATGTATATCTTATGTATAGGAATATCCCAACCTACCTGATTTTGTATGAGTTGGTTGGGATCTCCCTTGGTCTCCAAGGCATGTAACTCCCATGTATTCCTATATATATCTAACACGAGGGCCGCCCCAGGTGTGGTGTATTTTGCCTAATCATACTTGTTCACTCATTTTAATATGGATGAGTATCCTTCCGATGAGTCGGTAACCCATCCACGCAAGTTTCAGTATCATTGGTTTAAGAGCTTCCCTTGGTTAGAATATTCACCGAGTAAAGATGCAGTCTATTGTTTTCCATGCTTTTTATTTTGTAAGAAGCCACTTGGAAAGAAATGATCTGATGTGTTTAAAGTGAAAGGATTCAAAAAATGGAAGAGAGTTAATGATGGAGAGAGATGTGCATTCTTAACTCACATGGGAAAGGACAATAAATCTGCTCATAATTATGCTACAAAATGTTTTGATAATCTGAAGAATAAGCCATGTCATATGGAACAGCTAGTGGTGAAGCAAACAGATGGGGATATCAAAAGGAATAGGCTGCGTCTTAGATTAACCGTTGATTCACTACGGTGGTTAGCATTCCAAGCTTGCCCCTTCCAAGGACATGATGAAAGTCTTGATTCGAAGAACCAAGGTAATTTCCTTGAAATGGTGAAACTGATAGCTTCTTATGATGAGTAAATTGGTGTTGTAGTGTTGGGTAATGCTCCAGGCAATGCTAAGCACACATCGCCTACAATTCAAAAAGAACTTCTAGGTAGCATTGCTTCTAAGGTGCAAAGTGAAATTCGTAAAGAAATAGGAGATGCTAAGTTCTGCATGCTTGTCAACGAGTCAAGAGATGAATCCAAAAGAGAGCAAATGGCAGTAGTTATTCGTTTTGTTGATAAACCTGGTTTCACTCATGAACGTTTTCTTGATATTGTTCATGTTGTTGATACATCTTTGGCTACTCTAAAAGAAGAGATATGTTCTGTTTTGGTTCAACGTTAGTTAGATGTGAACAATATTCGTGGCCAAGTATATGATGGTGCTAGTAACATGTGTGGAGAGTGGAATAATTGACTACAAGCAAAGTTCATGGAGGAGTGTTCTTATGCATATTATATCCATTGTTTTGCTCATCAATTACATCTAGCTCTTGTTGCTACATCAAAAGAAGTAGCCGATGTTCACAACTTTTTTGATCATCTTGCTCTTGTTATCAATACGATTATGGCTTCTAGTAAGAGACATGATGAGTTGCAAGCAAATCAAGTTGCTGAAATGGAGCATTTGATTGAGCTCGGTGAGCTTGAAACTGGAAGTGGGGCTAATCAAGTCGGAACTTTACAACGGCCTTGTGATACTAGATGGAGTTCACACTATGCTTCTGTTTGCAGCCTTGTGAAATTGTACAAACCAACATTTTGGTACTTAAAAGCATTACAACTACTAAAGGATCTGATACTTCACCTTCCGCATGAGCAAAGGCTTCTGGTGCTGTCAAGTTGATGATGTCTTTTGACTTCATATTATTCTGCATGTCATGACAGAACTTGCGGGAATCATGGACATGCTATGCAAAAAGTTGCAAAAAAGTCTCAAGATATTGAGAATGCCATGGATGATATTAAGACTACCAAAATGTTGATCCAGGAGCTAAGAGATAATGGTTGGAACAAGCATAAGGTATGTGCTTTCATTTTGTGCCAAACATGGAGTTCAAACACCACATTTCAGTGAGTTATATGTGGATTTCATTAATTCTCGTGCGGAGGATGAGACTAAAGTTGAGCACCATTATCGTTGTGACATTTTCATGGTTGCTCTTGATGTTGGGGAATGCAGTAATTTCAAAAAAAATCCTACGATCATGCAAGATCTATCTAGGTGATGCATAGCAATAGAGGAGAGAGTGTTGTCTGCGTACCCTCGTAGACCGAAAGCGGAAGCATTATGACAACACGGTTGATGTAGTCATATGTCTTCACGATCCGACCGATCCTAGCACCAAAGGTACGGCACCTCCGCGATCTGCACACGTTCAGCTCGGTGATGTCCCATGAACTCTAGATCCAGCTGAGGTCGAGGGAGAGTTTCATCAGCATGATGGGGTGTTGACGGTGATGATGAAGTTACCAGCGTAGGGCTTCGCCTAAGCACTATGACGATATGACCAAGGTGGAAATCTGTGGAGGGGAGCACCGCACACGGCTAAAAGATCAACTTGATCAACTTGTGTGTCCATGGGTTCCCCCCTCCCTCGTATATAAAGGAGTGGAGGGGGGGCGCCTATGGCGCACCCCAAGGGGGATTCCTACTCCTACTAGGAGTAGGTTTCCCCCCTTTCCTAGTCCAACTAGGAGGGGGGAGGAAGGGGAAGAGGAGAAGAAGGAAAGGGGGCCGGCCCCCCTCCCAATTCGGATGGGGCTTGGGGTGTGGGGGCGCCCCTCCTCTTGGCCGCCTCCTCTCTCTTCCACTAAAGCCCATGTAGGCCCATTAAGCCCCCGGGGGGTTCCGGTAACCTCCCGGCTCTCTGGTAAATGCCCGAACTCATCTGAAACCTTTCTGGTGTCTAACATAACCTTCTAATATATCAATCTTCATGTATCGGCCATTTCGAGACTCCTCGTCATGTCCGTGATCACATCCGGGACTCCGAACAACCTTCGGTACATCATATCACATAAACTCATAATACCAATCATCATCGAACACTGATCAATAACCAATAGCAGAACCTGAATGATCATATTGGTTCCTACATATTCTACGAAGATCTTTATCGGTCAAACCGCATAACAACATACGTTGTTCCCTTTGTTATCAATATGTTACTTGCCCGAGATTCGATCGTCGGCATCATCATACCTAGTTCAATCTCATTACCAGCAAGTCTCTTTACTCGTTCCGTAATACTTCATCCTACAACTAACTCATTAGTTACAATGCTTGCAAGGTTTATAGTGATGAGTATTACCGAGGGGGCCCAGAGATACCACTCTGAAACACAGAGTAACAAATCCTAATCTCGATCTATGCCAACCCAACAAACACCTTCGGAGACACCTGTAGAGCACCTTTATAATCACCCATTTACGTTGTGACGTTTGGTATCACACAAAGTATTCCTCCGGTATTCAGAAGTTGCATAATCTCATCGTCTGAGGAACTTGTATAAGTCATGAAGAAAGCAGTAGCAATGAAACTGACACGATCATAATGCTAAGCTAACGAATGGGTCATGTCCATCACATCATTCTCCTAATGATGTGATCCCATTCATCAAATGACAACACATGTCCATGGTTAGGAAACATAACCATCTTTGATTAATGAGCTAGTCAAGTAGAGGCATACTAGGGACTATATGTTTTGTCTATGTATTCACACATGTACTAAGTTTCCGGTTAATACAATTATAGCATGAATAATAAACATTTATCATGAAAGAAGGAAATAAATAATAACTTTATTATTGCCTCTAGGGCATCCATCCTTCAGTCTCCCACTTGCACTAGAGTTAATAATCTAGATTACATTGTAATGATTCTAACACCCATGGACCTTTGGTGTTGATCATGTTTTGCTCGTGGAAGAGGCTTAGTCAACGGGTCTACAACATTCAGATCCGTATGTATCTTGAAAATCTCTATGTCCCCTTCCGACACTTGATGAAGGATGGAATTTAAGCGTCTCTTGATGTGCTTGGTTCTCTTGTGAAATCTGGATTCCTTTGCCAAGGCAATTGCACCAGTATTGTCACAAAAGATTTTCATTGGACCCGATGCACTAGGTATGACACCTAGATCGGATATGAACTCCTTCATCCAAGATCCTTCATTTGCTGCTTCCGAAGCAGCAATGTACTCCGCTTCACACGTAGATCCCGCCACGACGCTCTGCTTGGAACTGCAACAACTAACAGCTCCTCCATTCAATAAAAATACGTATCCGGTTTGCGACTTAGAGTCGTCCAGATTGAAGGAAATATGCCCTAGAGGCAATAATAAAGTTATTATTTATTTCCTTATTTCATGATAAATGTTTATTATTCATGCTAGAATTGTATTAACCGGAAATTTAGTACATGTGTGAATACATAGACAAACATAGTGTCACTAGTATGCCTCTACTTGACTAGCTCATTGAATCAAAGATGGTTAAGATTCCTAGCCACAAACATGAGTTGTCATTTGATTACGGGATCACATCATTAGAGAATGATGTGATTGCATTGACCCATTCCGTTAGCTTAGCACTTGATCGTTTAGTATGTTGTTGTTTCTTTCTTCATGACTTATACATGTTCCTATGACTATGATATTATGCAACTCCCGTTTACCGGAGGAACACTTTGTGTGCTACCAAACATCACAACGTAACTGGGTGATTATAAAGGTGCTCTACAGGTGTCTCCGAAGGTACTTGTTGAGTTGGCGTATTTTGAGATTAGGATTTTGTCACTTCGATTGTCGGAGAGGTATCTCTGGGCCCTCTCGGTAATGCACATCACTATAAGCCCTGCAAGCAATGTTACTAATGAGTTAGTTGCGGGATGATGCATTACATAACGAGTAAAGAGGCTTGCCGGTAATGAGATTGAACTAGGTATTGATATACCGACGATCGAATCTCGGGCAAGCTCCATACTGATGACAAAGGGAACAACATATGTTGTTATGCGGTTTGACTGATAAAGATCTTTATAGAATATGTAGGAAACAATATGAGCATCCAGGTTCCGCTATTGGTTATTGACCGGAGATGTGTCTCGGTCATGTCTACATAGTTCTCGAACCCGTAGGGTCCGCATGCTTAAAGTTCGGTGACGATCAGTATTATGAGTTTTTGTGTTTTGATGTACCGAAGGTAGTTCGAAGTCCCGGATGAGATCGGGGACATGACGAGGAGTCTCGAAATGGTCAAGATGTAAAGATCCATATATTTGTCAGGACCCCGACTCAATGCCACATCGATCTAGCATGTAACACCTCATATCACTTTGCGGCCTCACACACGGTATTCCCACGGGTGTCGCCTTACCTTTGCCCGGGACCGTTTGCGCCTTTTGGCACACGTATATGACAGTGTCGCTAGCATCCATATGATAAGGAGCCCGGGCTGACATGGCTAGTCGTAAACCCAAAGTGGCACAGACTTACAGGGACAGGCATCCATGACCCAGCATCGAACGTGTCGGTCATCAGCGAGTGAATCCAGGCTGTAGCACTGGGCTAGCAGGACTCCGGTGAACCGGGCTGTAGCGGGCTAACAGGACTCTGGTATTCATCGCGTGACATTTCCCCGAAGGGACAGACACAGGAACGAAGAAGGACACATGCCGGCCAGCCTAAGTGTTCCGGAGCAGTAGCAAGCTACCATGGCTCAGTGAAACACTAGGAGACATTTCCCCGTAAGAGAGGCTACTAAAGATAAACAACTAGATGGTCAGATCCCACACATACCAAGCATTTCAAAACATACACACAATATGCTCGATATGTGCAAATACAACATGGCATCACAAAATGACTCTACGACTCAAGTAGTTTATTCAATAGGCTCCGAGGAGCGAGACATTACAAACATGGGTCTCATGACCCAACAATCAGAGCATACAAGTCAAAGCACAAGCGGAAGCTATCATGTCTGAGTACAGACATCTATAAATGAAAAGGCTGAGAAGCCTGACTATCTATCAGATCCTGCCGAGGGCACAAGATTGTAGCTGAGGTATCAAGCTAAACGTCGAAGACCACGCGGAATTACTAGTGAGACTGAAGTCTCTCTGCAAAAACATAAAATAGGCAAACGTGAGTACAAATGTACCCAGCAAGACTTACGTCAGAACTATCTACATATGCATCATTTTCAACAAGGGGATGGTGGGGTTTAACTGCAGCAAGCCAGCTTTGACTCGGTGGCTATCCTAAACTACGACTGCAAGTAACTCTTTTGAGGTGGCGCACACGAGTCCACATATTCACCATATCAATACACCACTATGGATCCGCTCCCGTCTCCCTACGAGAACGCCATCCATAGCACTCACGCTTATCTTGCGTATTTTAGAGTATCCACTTTCACTTGTCTATGAACTGATATAAGCAACCCAGAAGTCCTTTTCCGCGGACACGGCTATTCGAATAGATGATGTTAACCCTGCAGGGGTGTACTTCTTCATACATGTTTCCACCACTTAGCGTCTGCACACGACATGTGCTCGGCAGACTTCAAGCGAAAGCTGACGTGGGTGTAGACCACGACCTACCTAAACACTCAAGTCTCTAGTCCAGGTTTATCGCCTATTCGGGTTCCATCCATGAGGAGATCCGGCCGGAGTTTCGCTCACAGCCCCAAACGATGTGAACAGGGTTCCGTGACACCAAACGGGCGCCCGGTTTACCCGGCCACGTGCCTACCGCATCACAGCCCACCCCTACGGTCAGCGCTGTCCATGGCCTCCAGCATACTACAAACACCAGAAACTACTTGCAACTCCTGGACAGAGGACAAGGGTGAATAAGAAGTCGAGCGGGGTCATATTTCAGGGCCCAATGTATGGTAGTAGCTGAATCATGGATCACAAACACAGAACTCAGTTCCTGAGGACGGCTTCAATGAGACAACCCACCATGTACTCCTACATGGCCTCTCACCGCTACCTTTACCAAATCGTGTTCACACACTTAGCTCACACACAGTAGGACATGTTCACACGCCTCTGATTCATCCCCGATGAATCAGACCTGACTCAACTCTAAGCAGTAGCAGGCATGACAATCAAGCATGAATGAGTAGGCACAACAGGGCTCAAACAACTCCTACTCATACTAGTGGGTTTCAATCTATTTACTGTGGCAATGACAGGTCATGCAGAGGATAAAGGGGTTCAGCTACCGCAGCAAGTAATAGTTGAATCGTTGTTGTCCTAATGCAGTAAAAGAGAGCAGGAGCGAGAGAGTGGGATTGTATCGGAATGAACAAGGGGGTTTTGCTTGCCTGGCACTTCTGAAGATAGCATTGAGTCTTCATCAGTGTCAAGGATCGCATCATCGGTATCACGTCTATCGAGAGGGGACAAATACTGGCAACACAGAAGGGAACACAATCAATGCAATGCACAATATGATGCATGATCATGACATGGCAAAATGAATGTGTTTTGGGCTAATGCAACTAGCAACAGATTAAATGAAGTTGGTTTGAATACAAGATTCAAATTCAAACTCCATATGTGATTATTCAAATGCCATTTAATTGATTTGTGCTAAACAGCACCTATAAGTTGTTCTAACATGCATGAAAATGGTACAGATGGTTTCCTTGAATTTTTTTGATAATTTTTCATATATATTTTATATCATTTGGAGTTACGGTTGAATTTCTATGAATTTTAGAAGTTTTAGGCATTTGAATTTCCTGATTATTATAAAATAAACTAAATTCCAGAAAAGGAATATGGCGTCAGCATGATCTCACCCTGACGTCATCAGGTCAACAGGGCGGGTCCAGGTCAAACCTGACGTGTGGGGTCCACACGTCAGTGACACGGGTTAAACAGGGGGGGTTTAGTTTAGTTTAATTAAAGATTAGGGCACTAGGGCCCACATGTCAGTGTCAGCAGGGGGGTAATTAAATTAAAATAAACTAAACTAATTAACAGGGGCTGGCCCCACCTGTCATCGACCCAGGGGGTCAAACCCCTGGTCAACAGGGCCTAACCCACCGGCGTCTAGCCGCCGGCAACGACCAGACGGGGCGGAGGCTCGGGAATCGCCCACAGGGCACGGTTTAGGGCGCGGATGGGTCCTACGGCGAGCTGGGACTCATGCGCATCCAGCGGTGGCGGCGAATGGAGCTGGGGTGGCCCGAAGCGACGGCAACTACGACGACGCCGGCGGCCGGAGTTCGGGCGACCACGGGTTTGATGCTGTAGAGAGCAAGCGGGCTAGTTTTTGCGCTAGGCATGCTCTATGGGAAACTACGAACGCGCAGGGCTCGCCGGGGTGACCAAATGGTCACCGGAGCTACGCCGGCAGCGAGCTCGGCGGAGGTGAGCTTCAGCCATGGCGGAATCGGTGCTAGAGGACGCGCTAGAGGAAGGAAACAGGGGGGAAATGGAGAGGAGCTCACGTAGGGACTAGCAGAGTCGACGACGAGGTCGGGGAAGCTCTGGACGACGCGAATTTACGGCGGCGATCTCCGGGCACCGGAGATGAAGACGACGACGTTGGCAACGAAGCAAAGCCCTCCGGCTCGTTTCCTTCAGCTTGGGGATGTGGTGCTCGATTGCGGAGCTGCTGGGCACGGTCACGGGACGAGAGGTGGTCGGTGGTCATAGCTACGGCGAGCGGCGCTCTCAGGTGCGTTCGGTGACGAGAGGGAGGGAGAGCAGAGGAGGAGGAGGGGGTCCAGAGAGCGAGGGAGAAGTGAGAGGGGGGTCGGGGGCTGCGTGGCGTCGCAGGAGGGACCAGGGGAGGAGGAGGCAGCCAGGCAGGGAGGAGGTGGCCGGGGCGCGTGGCCGCGCGCGCCGGGCGCGTGCCCGTCCTCCTGGCAGAGGAGGATGGCGACAGGGGAGGGAGGCGGCGGTGGGCTGGGCCAGCGGGAGGAGCTGGGCCGGCTGGGCTGGACAGGTAAGCGCCAGGTAGGCCTCTGCTCTTTTATTTTTTTTCCTTCTATTTTAATTCTGTTTTCTATTTTGCAGGTTTGTTTTGAATTTGGTTTTGAAACCAATTCAATTTATTTTGCTTCTGCCAATATTTTTAGGAGCTAAAAGAATTAAAACAATGCTCCACAAAAATATTTCAGAATTATTGGACCTATATTTATTTAACAGTAGATATAAGTCCAATTCAAATAGCTATTGATTTAATTCAAATACCCAAAATAAATGTTTCTGAGATACCAAAAATATTGGTTTGGATTTTACCTCTTGCCAATATTTCCAGAGGATAACAAGAACATTTTCTTGGACTTATTTGAAGCAATTTTTATCTTGATCATTTTTTTTAAAGGATTCTGAGGCTTTGAAAATTCCTCAATTCAAATTTCATTTGAATTTAACCATGATGCAGCAACCAAGCTAGTCCAAGGCCAGGGTAAAGCTAGGGATGTGACAACTCACCCCCACTAAACAAGAATCTCGTCTCGAGATTCAAGCGTAGGGTAGGATGAAGGGGAAACGCAAACTAGTACAATCTTCACGATCCAGGTTGCACTTCGAATGAACGTTGATTTGAACACCATCTTTGTCTTGTCGTCTTGCTCTGAGAACTCTAGCTAATCATGACAAGAAGAGGAAAGGAAAACTCCAGAAGGATCGATCTTCTCGAAGACCGAACAACTCAGGATCAACTCATGGGATGAGACATTGTCACCTCTCTCGAGCTGAGACACGAAGCATACATCTGAGGAAATGGAGTGAGACAGATGACGAGGGCTCGCTAGGTAGACAACAATTCCAGACTTAAGAATGTGGTGATCGGTTGTCAACGTAGCGAGGAGTTGAATTGCCATGATACCATAACGATGCACCTTAGGGAAGGTGACTCGTAGAAATATCCCCTTAAGTGGCAAAAAGAATTACCTTTGATTCAAGGATCATTGAAACTCTTTATACCAGCTTAAGGCAAATCATAATCGATCATTTAGAGGGGTTCGGTAGAATGGCATACTCGAACTTGGATGATGTGGATTACCTTGTTGAAGACAACGTAATGGATGAATTTGTTTATCACCGGAAATGGAAGAGACCCATGGTAGAATGGCACATTGGTGGTGCAAGCTGGGAACAGAATGCAAATGCTGGGAATGATTCTGGTAACTGGGGGCGAACCCAACAATAACGAGTGAATCCACTGTTGAGAAGTTATAGCATAACCGAGGAAGTTGAGAGCAAACCTAGCTAGTGCCGATGGTAACACCTAACGCTTGTGCATGCTCTCAAGAACTTGAGCATTTCCATAATCATCAAGATTTTACCAATATCCGTGTCAAGGATCCTGGCAACACAACTTACTACCATGATGAATACCGGTGGAAGATGCAGATGCAAAGAAGATAACACCTTCTTAGATTTCACCCTTGGCAGGGCCAAGGAAATAAAATCTGGATGATCGACCGAGAGACATTTAGCACTCCGCTTCTAATGTTCTCCTTGATGTGCTAGCGTAACCCATTCATAGATATGGTTTGATATCTAGAACATCAAGTAAAAGGTCGGACTTCGGGAGCACAGGAATCCATAAGGAATAACTACGGAGATAAATCCTACGAAGTCCTCATGGGAAGGTGGCCAACTTCCTCAATCAAGATATTATAATAACAGGTCTTCCGGCTGGGTGTGTTGGCCACGATATCCACTTTACCGGTTTTCGAGGGACCGATATTATAGTTCTTGGGAAATGTTCCAAACCATCATATCTGCCTGAGATTCAGATCTGGTTGGTGTCAGGATATTCCAGACTCATCGAGTCTAGGAAGAAAAATGAAAGTTTGCATCACAATTCGACGAGACAACGCTGCGAGATTCTCGGGGAATGAACTACGATAGTAAGCTCCAAAACATGAGCTGGTTCTGCTACAAACATGTGAACACGCTGTCCCAGACAAACATGACCACGTGGTAGTCTTATAATAAAACACTACCGAGTTCTGGTTGGGAACCATAATCGAGGATATGGAAGTCTTGTGCATGACCTAGGATTAGCACATCAACTCCTTTTCCGTGAACAAAACAATCAGTGGCTTGGTGTGCTAGGGTATACATATGGAATGGAGGTTGCAAGTCTCCGAACCACCGAATACTTCGCACGTATGCATGACTGATTTGGGATGATTCCAAAGGAAACAACATTGACTTTCTCGAGTCCACGGCGGCAACTTGCATCAAATGCACATGAACTAGAGGAAGTCACTTCTTACATCCGAACATATGCTTCATGAGCTAGCATGAACAAATGCTTCAAAAGTTTCCAACACTAACTTATTGTTCAACAAAATCATGGAGGAGATAAAGGTGTTGTCAATGGGCTCAACAACAATTCATCCGGGTTTCCTTTTAAAAGGAATTCCATAGTTAAGTGAACACGGTGATAGCATTGGTCAGACCAAAGATGTAATGGTGTATGCTCGAGGGATCAACCACGAATAAGACAACATTACGAGCATCGTTGGTACTGATTTGATTTGACGATAGCCCACACTCAAATCAAAGGATTGATAAGACAATAGATCCTGCAGCTGATCACAAGGACCAATCGATGAAGATATCATCTTTCTTCAACACACACTACACAAGAATATCCCTTTGGAACGAACTAAGTCAGGCAAGCTTTTATCTTCCAACTCTCCAAGTTGTTGTCTAGCTTAACCAACTAGCTCCGGGATATCCATCACAGATTCTTGGAGAAAGGGTGGTTCACAAGAAACCAACTTGATCACGAGCTCAACATAACAGTCAGGTGACAACCTGGTAATACTTCCGAGAAGACATTCGGAAAATCACGAACCACCGATATGTTACTAAGATCGAAAACAATCTCGCTTTTGAGGGCAAGACGATATGATCAAATGAGTGAGGACTTGACAAGATCCTAACTCATCAATCGAAGGGTGCACCGAAATAAGGACTAGGTAGCACGATCAGTCTTAGAAGGATGATTCAAAAACCAACATACTAAGAATGAAATTATTATCCTTTAACTACCAAGCAACGAGGTTGCTGGGAGTATTGATTTCACATGCCATGATTCATTTGTCGGCATTCCGGTTACAATAACACGGAAACCGAGAAATTATCAATGATGATCAGAGGTATTACTGCGTCAAGAATTCATAAGATGGTGTACAATTCCCATGATATTCCTGATATAAAGAAGGTAATACTTCAGGGTAGAGCAGACCAGAAGCTGGATTGTAACTTGATCTGCGGAACACAACTACTTTGACCCAATCCTAAATATGGATGAGGTACTGGAGTTTGTTTCTCCTAGTCATTCCGCGATAGAATGGCTTGACGGACCACAAGAGTAATAGGCATCGACGAACGAATGCCCGCATACTCTTGACTATCAATTGATAGACGAGGGTCAGAAGACAACTAAGAGGGACAACTCAAGAACATATAATTTTCTGAGTTGTGGATGCATAGATTAGTATGTCGAACCAAGTTCAACATGTTTCTTCCGGATAACCCATGCAGAGAGGTAGGACTGGCAGAGTCACGATTTATGAATGGAGAACTCCTCAAGAATACTCTAATTGTGATCTTTTGATCCAATAAACATCTGCCATAAGCGGTTCATAGTATTTGGAAGAAAGAAATACCACGGACCTCGAGGACTATCGCAAAGTTACTAATATCCTAAAGGAGCTAGCAAACACTATCAACATGAAGTAAGTAGAGTGAATCTCGGGTTCAAGAACCCCAGGAATAGAATACCTACAACTAAGTAGCATCACGGGATGCTTTCGAGAATAAAGGCCAGAATCATCACACTGGGACACAAATCATGGCTAGATTACTAGATGATCCCCTAGGACACCTAGGGTCATAATGATAATTCCAACATATATGTCGAGGTAAAAGAATACCTCAACTCAGCAATTAGTGTGATTAACCTGGCCCAAAGGAACATCAAAATAGAAGGAAGGGATTTTGCAAATGCTTCAGACTATTTTGGAAACCTGGGATGACTCGGACAACATAACGGCTGTAAATGTCAAAAGTTTGGAGACATACTACAGAAATGGTGGCATAGCCACTCAGAAGCACAATACCAAGGTTTCGAGATCAACAGTTAACATACAGAATTAGCAAAGGCTGAACTGAGATTTAAAACTAACAATTCTATAGGTCTATGGATTAGTAACACGTCATCCTGATAGATGGATGAGAAGGCCTAGTTCTTAATCCCCGTAGAAGAGAAGATGACTCAGATCAGAAGGGCATAAGGTATAAGGAGTAAAAAGAGCCTTACGTTCCATCCCACAATCAATTCCCTTATATAACTAAAGAATTTCTAGACTCAACTTCGACCAGTTTGGCTTGGTAATCATACAGGCAGTCAAGCTCTGATACCAACGCTGTCAGGACCCTGACTCAATGCCACATCGATCTAGCATGTAACACCTCATATCACTTTGCGGCCTCACGCACGGTATTCCCACGGGTGTCGCCTTACCTTTTTCCGGGACCGTTTGCGCCTTTTGGCACACGTATATGACAGTGTCGCTAGCATCCATATGATAAGGAGCCCGGGCTGACATGGCTAGTCGTAAACCCAAAGTGGCACAGACTTACAGGGACAGGCATCCATGACCCAGCATCGAACGTGTCGGTCATCAGCGAGTGAATCCAGGCTGTAGCACTGGGCTAGCAGGACTCCGGTGAACCGGGCTGTAGCGGGCTAACAGGACTCCGGTATTCATCGCGTGACATTTCCCCGAAGGGACAGACACAGGAACGAAGAAGGACACATGCCGGCCAGCCTAAGTGTTCCGGAGCAGTAGCAAGCTACCATGGCTCAGTGGAAACACTAGGAGACATTTCCCGTAAGAGAGGCTACTAAAGATAAACAACTAGATGGTCAGATCCCACACATACCAAGCATTTCAATAACATACACACAATATGCTCGATATGTGCAAATACAACATGGCATCACAACATGACTCTACGACTCAAGTAATTTATTCAATAGGCTCCGAGGAGCGAGATATTACAAACATGGGTCTCATGACCCAACAATCAGAGCATACAAGTCAAAGCACAAGCGGAAGCTATCATGTCTGAGTACAGACATCTATAAATGAAAAGGCTGAGAAGCCTGACTATCTATCAGATCCTGCCGAGGGCACAAGATCGTAGCTGAGGTATCAAGCTAAACGTCGAAGTCCACGCGGAACTACTAGTGAGACTGAAGTCTCTCTGCAAAAACATAAAATAGGCAAACGTGAGTACAAATGTACCCAGCAAGACTTACATCAGAACTATCTACATATGCATCATTATCAACAAGGGGATGGTGGGGTTTAACTGCAGCAAGCCAGCTTTGACTCGGTGGCTATCCTAAACTACGACTGCAAGTAACTCTTTTGAGGTGGCGCACACGAGTCCACATATTCACCATATCAATACACCACTATGGATCCGCTCCCGTCTCCCTACGAGAACGCCATCCATAGCACTCACGCTTATCTTGCGTATTTTAGAGTATCCACTTTCACTTGTCTATGAACTGATATAAGCAACCCAGAAGTCCTTTTCCGCGGACACGGCTATTCGAATAGATGATGTTAACCCTGCAGGGGTGTACTTCTTCATACATGTTTCCACCACTTAGCGTCTGCACACGACATGTGCTCGGCAGACTTCAAGCGAAAGCCGACGTGGGTGTAGACCACGACCTACCTAAACACTCAAGTCTCTAGTCCAGGTTTATCGCCTATTCGGGTTCCATCCATGAGGAGATCCGGCCGGAGTTTCGCTCACAGCCCCAAACGATGTGAACAGGGTTCCCGTGACACCAAACGGGCGCCCGGTACACCGGCCACGTGCCTACCGCATCACAGCCCACCCCTACGGTCAGCGCTGTCCACGGCCTCCAGCATACTACAAACACCAGAAACTACTTGCAACTCCTGGACAGAGGACAAGGGTGAATAAGAAGTCGAGCGGGGTCATATTTCAGGGCCCAATGTATGGTAGTAGCTGAATCATGGATCACAAACACAGAACTCAGTTCCTGAGGACGGCTTCAATGAGACAACCCACCATGTACTCCTACATGGCCTCTCACCGCTACCTTTACCAAATCGTGTTCACACACTTAGCTCACACACAGTAGGACATGTTCACACGCCTCTGATTCATCCCCGATGAATCAGACCTGACTCAACTCTAAGCAGTAGCAGGCATGACAAACAAGCATGAATGAGTAGGCACAACAGGGCTCAAACAACTCCTACTCATGCTAGTGGGTTTCATCTATTTACTGTGGCAATGACAGGTCATGCAGAGGATAAAGGGGTTCAGCTACCGCAGCAAGTAACAATATGATCGTTGTTGTCCTAATGCAGTAAAAGAGAGCAGGAGCGAGAGAGTGGGATTGTATCGGAATGAACAAGGGGGTTTTGCTTGCCTGGCACTTCTGAAGATAGCATTGAGTCTTCATCAGTGTCAACGATCACATCATCGGTATCACGTCTATCGAGAGGGGACAAATACCGGCAACACAGAAGGGAACACAATCAATGCAATGCACAATATGATGCATGATCATGACATGGCAAAATGAATGTGTTTTGGGCTAATGCAACTAGCAACAGATTAAATGAAGTTGGTTTGAATACAAGATTCAAATTCAAACTCCATAGGTGATTATTCAAATGCCATTTAATTGATTTGTGCTAAACAGCACCTATAAGTTGTTCTAACATGCATGAAAATGGTACAGATGGATTCCTTGAATTTTTCTGATAATTTTTCATATATAATTTATTTCATTTGGAGTTACGGTTGAATTTCTATGAATTTTAGAAGTTTTAGGCATTTTCTGGAATTTCCTGATTATTATAAAATAAACTAAATTCCAGAAAAGGAATATGGCGTCAGCATGATCTCACCCTGACGTCATCAGGTCAACAGGGCGGGTCCAGGTCAAACCTGACGTGTGGGGTCCACACGTCAGTGACACGGGTTAAACAGGGGGGGGTTTAGTTTAGTTTAATTAAAGATTAGGGCACTAGGGCCCACATGTCAGTGTCAGCAGGGGGGTAATTAAATTAAAATAAACTAAACTAATTAACAGGGGCTGGCCCCACCTGTCATCGACCCAGGGGGTCAAACCCCTGGTCAACAGGGCCTAACCCACCGGCGTCTAGCCGCCGGCAACGACCAGACGCGGCGGAGGCTCGGGAATCGCCCACAGGGCACGGTTTAGGGCGCGGATGGGTCCTACGGCGAGCTGGGACTCGTGCGCATCCAGCGGTGGCGGCGAATGGAGCTGGGGTGGCCCGAAGCGACGGCAACTACAACGACGGCGGCGGCCGGAGTTCGGGCGACCACGGGTTTGATGCTGCAGAGAGCAAGCGGGCTAGTTTTTGCGCTAGGCATGCTCTATGGGAAACTACGAACGCGCAGGGCTCGCCGGGGTGACCAAATGGTCACCGGAGCTACGCCGGCGGCGAGCTCGGCGGAGGTGAGCTTCGGCCATGGCGGAATCGGTGCTAGAGGACGCGCTAGAGGAAGGGAACAGGGGGGAAATGGAGAGGAGCTCACGTAGGGACTAGCAGAGTCGACGACAAGGTCGGGGAAGCTCTGGACGACGCGAATTTACGGCGGCGATCTCCGGGCACCGGAGATGAAGACGACGATGTTGGCGACGAAGCAAAGCCCTCCGGCTCGTTTCCTTCAGCTTGGGGATGTGGTGCTCGATTGCGGAGCTGCTGGGCACGGTCACGGGACGAGAGGTGGTCGGTGGTCATAGCTACGGCGAGCGGCGCTCTCAGGTGCGTTCGGTGACGAGAGGGAGGGAGAGCAGAGGAGGAGGAGGGGGTCCAGAGAGCGAGGGAGAAGTGAGAGGGGGGTCGGGGGCTGCGTGGCATCGCAGGAGGGACCAGGGGAGGAGGAGGTAGCCAGGCAGGGAGGAGGTGGCCGGGGCGCGTGGCCGCGCGCGCCGGGCGCGTGCCCGTCCTCTTGGCAGAGGAGGAAGGCGACAGGGGAGGGAAGCGGCGGTGGGCTGGGCCAGCAGGAGGAGCTGGGCCGGTTGGGCTGGACAGGTAAGCGCCAGGTAGGCCTCTGCTCTTTTATTTTTTTTCCTTCTGTTTTAATTCTGTTTTCTATTTTGCAGGTTTGTTTTGAATTTGGTTTTGAAACCAATTCAATTTATTTTGCTTCTGACAATATTTTTAGGAGCTAAAAGAATTAAAACAATGCTCCACAAAAATATTTCAGAATTATTGGACCTATATTTATTTAACAGTAGATATAAGTCCAATTCAAATAGCTATTGATTTAATTCAAATACCCAAAATAAATGTTTCTGAGATACCGAAAATATTGGTTTGGATTTTACCTCTTGCCAATATTTCCAGAGGATAACAAGAACATTTTCTTGGACTTATTTGAAGCAATTTTTATCTTGATCATTTTTTTAAAGGATTCTGAGGCTTTGAAACTTCCTCAATTCAAATTTCATTTGAATTTAACCATGATGCAGCAACCAAGCTAGTCCAAGGCCAGGGTAAAGCTAGGGATGTGACAATATTGGACGACTGTATTCGGACATCAGAAAGGTTCCGAGTGATTTGGGTATTTTTCGGAGTACCGGGGAGATACGGGAATACGGGAAAGAAGTATTGGGCCTCATGGGCCAAGTGGTGGAAGAGAGGAGGCAGGGCAAGGAAGGGCGCGCGCCCCCCTAGCCCAAACCGAATTGGACTAGGGGGCCAGCCCACCTTTCCTTTCTCTCCTCCCTCTACTTCCTTATTCCTTCCTTCCCTTTGGTGGACTCCTACTAGGACTTGGAGTCCTAGTAGGACTCCACACTTGGCGCGCCCATAGGGGCCGGCCGGCCTCCCCTCCTCTCCTCCTTTATATACTGAGGCAAGGGGCACCCCATGGACATACAAGTTGATCTATTGATCTATTCCAGCCATGTGCGGTGCCCCCCTCCACCATATTCCACCTCGATCATATCGTAGCGGTGCTTAGGCGAAGCCCTGCGTTGATAGCAACATCATCACCGTCACCACGCTGTCGTGCTGACGAAACTCTCCTATGAAGCTCTGTTGGATCGGAGTTTGTGGGACGTCATCGAGCTGAACGTGTGCTGAACTCGGAGGCGCCATATGTTTGGTACTTGGATCAGTCGGATCGTAAAGACGTATGACTACATCAACCCTGTTGTGCTAACGCTTCCGCTTTCGGTCTACGAGGTTACGTGGATGACACTCTCCCCTCTCGTTGCTATGCATCACCATGATCTTGTGTGTGCGTAGGAATTTTTTTGAAATTACTACGTTCCCCAACAGTGGCATCCGAGCCGAGTTTATCATAGATGTTATATGCACGAGTAGAACACAAGTGAGTTGTGGGCGATGTCAGTGTCAAAACCGGCGGATCTCGGGTAGGGGGTCCCGAACTATGCGTCTAAGGCTAATGGTAACAGGAGGCGGGGGACACGATGTTTACCCAGGTTCGGGCCCTCTCGATGGAGGTAATACCCTACTTCCTGCTTGATTGATCTTGATGATATGAGTGTTACAAGAGTTGATCTACCATGAGATCGTAGAGGCTAAACCCTAGGAGCTAGCCTATGATTATGATTGTTCTTGTCCTACAGACTAAACCCTCCGGTTTATAGACACCGAAGGGGGCTAGGGTTACACAGAGTCGGTTACATAGTAGGAGATCTACATATCCGAATCGCCAAGCTTGCCTTCCACGCAAAGGAGAGTCCCATCCGGACACAGGACGAAGTCTTCAATCTTGTATCTTCATAGTCCAACAGTCCGGCCAAAGTATATAGTCCGGCTATCCGAGGACCCCCTAATCCAAGACTCCTTCAGTAGCCCCTGAACCAGGCTTCAATGATGATGAGTCCGGCTTGCAGATTGTCTTCGGCATTGCAAGGCGGGTTCCTTCTCCGAATACTCCATATAAGATCTTGAATACGAGGATCGTGTCCAGCTCTGCAAAATAATTTCCACATACCACCGTAGAGAGCATGATATTTCACAAATCTAATCTGCTGACAACTTTTCATAGCGTGACATCACACCACTGCCCGGTTATTACGAACCATTTTTCCCAACTTGCCACTACACGTATTGCGAGGCGGTTTTATTGGCACGTCTTGTCGAAGCGGAGATCGTGTTCCCCTTATCACGGGATTCTCATCAACACGGGTGTGGGTAACCCAACTACGCCTGTTAGTATGACTCCTCGATTTTAGGCAAGTCCCAAACGGTCATGCTGAGGATGCTTGATATTCACCCCCTTTATAGAGGGACCGAGGCATGTCTCTTTCTTCCCATGCTTGCTCCTTCCCCCACCTCGAGTTCCAACACCCAAAGCTTAGGCTTAAGCGCTTTGGACCTTCAATCATGTCCGGATCCAACCTTCAAGGTCGGTGGATGGCCTCCTCTGTCACAGAGGAGGACATCAAGAAGCTCAGGGAGGCCAGGTATCTGACCGCCGAAATCCCGCACAGGTTACCTGCCCAAGGGTAGGTCATCCCCACTCCCGAACCCAACGAGAGCGTCGTATTTGTTTCGCACTTCCTCCGGGGCTTAGGCTTTAGTCTTGATCCCTTTGTTAGAGGGCTCATGTTCTATTACGGGCTAGACTTTCATGATCTAGCTCTGGCCTCCATCCTTCACATCTCGTGATTTATCGTCGTGTGTGAAGCCTTCCTCCACATCACCCACACTTCGGCCTATGGCTCAAGACCTTCAATGTAAAGCCGAAGGTGATCGACGGGCGATATGCAGAGTGCGGAGGCGCTATAATAAGCAAAAGCGCTGATGCCCCATGGCCAGAGGGTTCCTTCCCGGAGGTGTCCGACTTATGGCAGTGGAGGTGCTTCTATATCACAGCTCCCTGAGGCAAAAAGTGGGCGGCCGCCCCCGCCTTCCGCTCGGGCCCTCCACCTCAACTGGCGTCGTGGGTCAACGAGGGACTGGATTGGGGGCCAGCTAATGATGTATCGACATTGCAAGGCCGCATTCGGGATCTTCTCGAGAGGGATGTCAGTCTTGTCAAGGTAATGCAAATAATGCTAGTTCGTCGGGTCCTGCCGTGCCAACGTCGACCTCTCCGCATGTGGGAGTTCAATCCGGAAGGACCGCGAACTATTCAACACTTCTTAGGCATGACGCTCGAAGGGATGTACAGGTTGTTCTTCGGATCACCAATAAAGTGTTCGGACACCACCGAGGACGCGGGTCTCAACTGCAACCGTCCTGATACCCAAGTAAGTAATTCCACAACTGAATATGTTGTCTTTATATTCGACGCAACACCAATCTGAAAAAATTCTCTCATCCAGGACTAGATACGGAAGGCGGAGAGGATCAGGTGTTCGGCCCCTCTTCCAGAAGGCTCGTTGGATCCTGTACTAGCCAGGATGCTCGAGCGCGCACCCTATCAAGTGCCATCAGGAGAAGATGAAGTGAGGAATAAAGAAGCCAAGAGCGGGCTTCACACATTACACATCCAAACCGGGGGAATTAATGTCTCCATGAAGGAGGATAGTTGGGGAGGGGAGTTGAGGGAGTCCTGGATCGGGGGGTGTCCGGATGGCCGGACTATGACCTTTGGCCGGACTCCCGGACTATGAAGATACAAGATTGTAGACTTCATCCCGTGTCCGGATAGGACTTTCCTTGGCGTGGAAGGCAAGCTTGGCGATACGATATGAAGATCTCCTCCCATTGTAACTGACTCTGTGTAACCCTAGCCCTCTCCGGTGTCTATATAAACTGGAGAGGTTTAGTCCGTAGGACGAACAACAATCATACCATAGGCTAGCTTCTAGGGTTTAGCCTCTCTGATCTCGTGGTAGATCAACTCTTGTACTACCCATATCATCAATATTAATCAAGCAGGAGTAGGGTTTTACCTCCATCGAGAGGGCCCGAACCTGGTTAAAAACATCGTGTCCCTTGTCTCCTGTTACCATCCGCCTAGACACACAGTTCGGGACCCCCTACCCGAGATCCGCCGGTTTTGACACCGACATTGGTGCTTTCATTGAGAGTTCCTCTGTGTCGTCACCTTTAGGCCCGATGGCTTCTTCGATCATCAACCACAACGTGGTCCAGGGTGAGACTTTTCTCCTCGGGTAGTTCGTGTTCGACGGCTTCGCACCGCGGGCCAACTCGCTTGGCCATCTGGAGCAGATCGAAAGCTACGCCCTTGGCCATCAAGTCAGATTTGGAAGTTTAAACTACATGGCTGACATCCGCGAGGACTTGATCTTCGACGGATTCGAGCCACGGCCGAGCGCGCCGCTCTGTCACGATGGGCATGATCTAGCTCTGCCGCCGGACAGCGCTCAGATCACCGCTCAGGTGTCCGCTCCGACCCTTAGCTCAGAGCCGACTGCGCCAATCGGGGACGGACGGTTGGACGCCGCCCCGGAAGCTGCAATCTCTATGGCGGTCGAGCCGAATACCAGCCTAGTCCTTTGTGAGGCCCATGACTCCAAGGTGCCGGACGCCTTTCCGGACTCCGAATCTTCCACACCCCTTCCTATCGAACCCAATTGGGCTCCAATCATGGACTTCACCACCGTGGATGTCTTTCAGCACTCGCCCTTTGGCGACATCCTGAATTCACTAAAGTCTCTCTCTTTGTCAGGAGAGCCCTGGCCGGACTATGGTCAGCAAGGTTTGGATGCGGACAACAAAGAAATTCAAAGCCCACCCACCACCCACTTCGTAGCTACTGTCGACGATTTAACCGACATGCTCGACTTCGACTCTGAAGACATCGACGGTATGGACGCCGATGAAGGAGAAGAACAAGAACCAGCACCTATAGGGCACTGGAAAGCCACCTCGTCATATGACATATACATGGTGGACACCCCAAAAGCGGGGAATGGCGATGAAAAATGGAGGATGACCCCTCCAAGAAGAAACCTAAGCGCCGATGTCAGCGGCGCCGCTCTAAATCCCGCCAAAGCAAAAACGGTGTGTCCGGCACTGGAGAGAACAACACCCCGGACAGTGCCGAAGACAACCCCCTCTAGCAGGATTCAACGCAGGAGGACGGAGAAGCCAGCCCTCATGAGAGAGCGGCAGACAGGGAGGTCGAGGACGACAATTATATGCCTCCCTCCGAAGACGAGGAGAGACTCGACAACGACGAATTTGTCGTGCCAGAGGATCCCGTCGAACAAGAGCTTTTCAAACGCAGGCTTATGGCCATGGCAAGAAGCCTCAAGAAAAAACAGCAGCAGCTTAGAGCTGACCAAGATTTGCTAGCCGACAGATGGACTGAAGTCCTGGCGGCCGAAGAGTATAAACTCGAACTCCCCTCCAAGAGCTACCCAAAGCGCAGGCTGCTACCCCAACTAGAGGAGGAAGCAACTAAACCTACATCACCAGCGTATGATGCGGCCGATCGGCCACCCCGTGGCCGCGACAGAGAGGCCTTTCGGCCCTAAACTCAAGCCGCACCCCGGCGTCGCCCAAAAAATACCAGAGCATGGGGAAACGCACCAGACCTGCAAGACATATTGGAGGATAAGGAAAGGCAAACAAGATCAATCTATGGATCGCGTGGGCGCCCCATGTCATGTGACGATAACCATCACGCCAGATATGACAAATACGGCCAGGCCGAACACAACAGACAAAGCTCATCCGAGCTACGTCGCGATATAGCCCAGTACAGGGGCGCCGCACACCCACTATGCTTCACAGACGAAGTAATAGATCATCAAATCCCTGAGGGTTTTAAACCCGTAAACATCGAATCATACGATGGCACAACAGATCCTGCGGTATGGATCGAGGATTATCTCCTTCATATCCACATGGCCCATGGTGATGATCTACACGCCATCAAATACCTCCCGCTCAAGCTTAAAGGACCAGCTCGACATTGGCTTAACAGCCTGCCAGCAGAGTCAATTAGTTGCTGGGAGGACCTGGAATCCACATTCCTTGACAACTTCCAGGGCACCTATGTGCGACCACCAGACGCCGATGACCTAAGCCACATAATCCAGCAGCCAGAGGAATCGGCCAGACAATTCTGGACGCGGTTCCTAACCAAGAAAAATCAAATAATCAACTGTCCGGACGCAGAGGCTCTTGCAGCCTTCAGACACAACATCCGAGCTGAATGGCTTGCCCGACACCTAGGACAGGAAAAGCCGAAATCTATGGCAGCCCTCACGACACTCATGACCCGCTTTTGCGCGGGAGAAGACAGTTGGCTAGCTCGTAGCAATAACATAACCAAGAGCCCTGGTAACTCAAATAGCAAGGACAACAATGGTAGGTCACGTCGTAACAAGCACAAGCGTCGCATTAACGGTGATAATACTGAGGATACGACAGTTAATCCCGGATTCAGAGGCTCTAAACCCGGTCAGCGGAAGAAGCCATTCAAAAGAAATCCCCCGGGCCCATCCAATTTAGACCGGATACTCGATCGCTCGTGCCAGATACATGGCACCCCCGAACAACCAGCCAATCACACAAACAGGGATTGTTGGGTGTTCAAGCAGGCAGGCAAGTTGAGTGCCGAAAACAGAGACAAGAGGCTGCATAGCGATGACGAGGAGGGGCCCCGGCCGCCAAACAACAAAGGACAGAAGGGCTTCCCCCCACAAGTGCGGACGGTGAACATGATATACGCAACCCATATCCCCAAAAGGGAACAGAAGCGTGCTCTCAAGGACGTCTATGCGTTGGAGCCAGTCGCCCCAAAGTTCAACCCATGGTCCTCCTGCCCGATCACTTTCGATCGAGGGGACCACCCCACTAGCATTCGTCATGGCGGATTCGCCGCATTAGTCCTAGACCCAATCGTTGACGGATTTCACCTCACCAGAGTCCTCATGAACGGCGGCAGCAGCCTGAACCTGCTTTATCAGGATACAGTGTGAAAAATGGGTATAGATCCCTCAAGGATTAAACCCACAAAGACGACCTTTAAAGGCATCATACCAGGTGTAGAGGCCAGCTGTACAGGCTCAGTCACTCTCGAAGTGGTCTTCGGATCCCCGGATAATTTCTGAAGCGAAGAGTTAATCTTCGACATAGTCCCGTTCCGCAGTGGCTATCACACCCTGCTCGGACGAACCGCATTCGCAAAATTTAATGCGGTGCCACACTACGCATATCTCAAGCTCAAGATGACAGGTCCTCGCGGAGTCATTACGGTCAATGGAAACACCGAACGCTCTCTTCGAACAGAGGAGCACACAGCGGCCCTGGCGGTGGAACTACAAAGTAGCCTCTCAAGGCAATTCTCCAATCCGGCTATTAAACGTCCGGACAACGTCAAGCGCGCCCAAAGTAACCTACAACAAAACCGGCTGGCACGTTCCGAGCAAGCATAGCAGTGCGGCCCCAACCCCAGCCCTCGCAAGATGGCGATAGCAGTACCACGCGTACATAACTACGCTCTGGAAATACCATGGGCATAAGGGGAGGGGCACAGCCACGGCACGCCCAGAATACGGCTCAACCGCACTAGGGGCTCCCGATTTTTGCCGTTTCTTTTTTATATATACTTTCAGGACCCAACTATTCAGAAGGCCTGTCCGGCAATACACTCGCCGAACACACGATGCAACAGCCAGGGAGACAACAAGCCACATCAAATGTCCAGGTGGTCTCTATAACGAGCTAAATACCCGTTTTACTTAAAGTCTCATAGCTTTCCCCTGGAGGGGGACATGTCAAATAATCCCATCTCTTGCTTATCGCACTATTTGTATCATTCTGCTTTCATAGTAACCCTTTTTAATAAACAATACATAGCTCTTATCTATTATTGTATTCATTTATTTTTATACAAATATGTTCAGTCATGACATTATGCAACCATACACTTTAATACAGCCAATACACCAGGGGCTTAAGTACGCCATAATACGGTGTAAGAAGACCGAACACTCTCATGAGTGCGGCACCCCGAACTTATAGCACTATATGCATCGGCTCCGAATCATGTCTTGGGTCAATAGTTGGGTTTGCCCGGCTCCCATGTTTTGGTACCTTACGTTCCGCAATGTCGGCTAAGGTAGCGCTGGGAGAACTAATGCGATTGTGCCCCAGTTGAGTTGGGTTAACACCTCAGTAGAGAAAGCTAAAACTGACTGTCATGATAGGGCGACAGACCGGTCGCTGTTCGAGAGGCTTTTCGAGTCCCTAAAGACTTATGCCGCTTAGAGCGAGGAGCTGGATTTATCCGGCCTAGGCGTGGATAGCGCCCCGAACTCAGTCTTCCGAATACTAGGGGCTTCGCCGAAATTTAAAATTATAGAATTCTATGGCTAAGTGAGAGTGATAAAGCATTATAAGTCCGATGGCCTGGTTCGTTGTGCTGAGCGCCTCCCTAGATGGACCCAAGAATGGGAACAAGAGCGCTCAGGTTTATCCCAAACACCCCAGCACTCGTGGCATGGGGGTAGAAGCCAACGACTTGCATCTCTCAGATTTCATAAACGGCCGCACAAAAGGTAATATTTTAAATTCAAGAAGCGTTGCTTAGCGCATATGAACAAGTTTTCAGCGCACAGGATAAACACGAGCGAGTTTACTCAAAAATTACATCCCCGGTACATTCATTCGCTACAAGACAGGCACCCTTCAGGACGCCCTCATAATACATCTCGGGCCTGCGATGCTCCTTCCCCTCCGGTGGCCCATCCTTCACCAGCTTCTCAGCATCCAGCTTGCCCCAGTGCACTTTAGCACGGGCAAAAGCCCTACGGGTGCCCTCGATGCACACGGAGCGCTTGATGACTTCAAGCCGCGGACAGGCATCCACCAGTCGCCGCACCAGCCCAAAGTAGCTCAAAGGCATAACATCCCCAGGCCACAGCCGGCCTATCAGGCCCTTCATGGGCCTGTTCGGCTGCCTTATGAAGCTCGACCAGCTGCTTCAGCTGGTCGCTCAAGGGCACCGGGGATTCAGCCTCAACATACTGGGACCAGAACACCTTCTCCATCGAGCTTCCTTCCTCGTCCCGGTAGAATGCGGCGGCGGCGGATACACTGCGGGGTAGATCTGCAAATCCTCCTGGAGAGATCCGGATGCGGGTAAGTAACAGGTAATTTACTTTCACGTGCTTGCTTTGCATAAAGAATGCCTTACCCGCCGCAATCCTTTTCATCACCTCAATTTCTTGGAGGGCTTTTTGGGCTTCGGCCTTGGCAGATTGGGCGCTTTCAAGTGCTGAGGCAATCTTGGACTCTCGAGTCTTCGAGTCAAGCTCTAACCTCTCATGTTTTTTCACAAGAGCATCGAGCTCTTGCCGCACCTCCGCCACCTGCGCCTCTTGCTTCTCTCGCTTTGAGCGCTCCATGGCCGCACTGTCTTCGGCCTTGGAAAGCGCTTCCTTCAGGGTTGCCACCTCGGTTGTGGCCCCTGCAACATTCACGTTGGTCCTGTCATTATTTGCAACCAGGTATTTTTTATACACTTACATAAGGTATTACATACCTTCCTTGTCCTCGAGCTGCTTCTTGGCATGGCCGAGCTCGTTCTCGGACCGCTCGAGGTTCTGCTTCAATGCATCGACCTCCGCAGTCAGTGCAGCAGAGGTCAGCAGTGCAGCCTGCATTCCCATATTGACATATTTATGTTATACTCTTGCGTATATCTTTTTTAGATCCTCAGTCCGGCTTTTCTTGCCGAACACCAAACTGAGCATCAGGGGCTACTATCTATGCGGTAACATTTTTATATGTTTTAAATACATACCTCAAAGCCTGTTAGCAGGCTGGTATAGGCTTCTGTCAGCCCGCTCTTGGCGGACTAAACCTTCTGAATCACCGCACTCATAACAGTGTGGTGCTCCTCGTCGATGGAGGCGCCGTTAAGCACCTCCAGCAAATTGTCCGGCGCCTCCGGTTGGACGGAGGCCGCCGGCATCGTAGGCTTGCCCTTCTTGTGAAGGGGCCGCCTGCCGGACTCCGGAACCACTGAAGGTCCCGGAGCGGTGTTCGGCCCAGGGCCGGACTTAGATCCCTCTAGGGCTTCATCCCCTTTGGGTCTGGAGTCCGGGAGGTCGCCTTGCGGCACCTCCAGGACCACCTCCTCCTGATTTAGTCCCTTTCGGGACTCCACCTCGGCATCGTCCGTAAGACGAGGGGAGGAGGCCGTCGGGAGTGAAGCGCTATTCACATCCGACGAATCCAGGGAGCTGCTCGAGGAATCGCCGAGCTGAGCCTTGGGCGGGCTGCATAATTGAATTCGGCATCAGAAAGTACTATATAATAGAGGAACGCCATAAGCTATTCTGGTATCCGGATACTTACGACTTTGCCAGGGGCTTGACCCTAGATGGCCATTCCTCTCCGCCGTCTTCGACATCGGAGGCATAGTCTGGTAGAAGGGTCTTCCCCTTCTTGGACCCTCCAGCCTCCCCAGTTGGGGCGGCCTTCCTTTTCTTTCCTCCCACCGCTGGAGGGGGAGGCTTCTTCTTCCTCCAACTCGTCTTCGGAGGCGGAGGGCGCTTTGGGGTCGTCAGGCGATGAGTCCAACACCACCAAGCGTCGGGAACTCTTTCGAGTCCCCGTGGCCTTCTTCTTGACCTTCTTCTCCGGCACCACGTGGGGTGCCAGAACCAGCAGCTTTGTCAAACAGGCGTCCGCTGGGTCTTCGGGCAAAGGAGCCGGACAGTTGGTCCGTCCGGCCTTCTTCTGCCAGTCCTGTTAAAGGGATGGGAGTTTAGATCCCGCATAGAGTCAAACTATGGAAAACAAATACCCCGTAATGGGAAAATTGAGCTTACCACGCTGGCTTGACGCTTCACGCAGAATCCGCGATCCTCAGTGATGGGAGGGTGAACCTCGGAGCTCTTGAAAAGCACCTTCCAGGCATCTTCGTGCGTTGTGTCGAAGAGCCTGGACAAAGTTTGGTGCTGGGCCGGGTCGAATTCCACAGATTAAAAGCCCGTCGTTGACACGGGAGGATCCGATGGAAGAGCATGACCTGGACTACGGTGACGAGTTTAACCCTCCTATCGATCAGGTCTTTGATGCAGGTTTGAAGTCCGGTCACCTCTGCCGAATTACCCCACGACAGGCCCGTCTCTTTCCAGGAGGTGAGCTGTGTGGGGATGCCAGATCGGAATTCGGGGGCCACTGCCCATTCAGGGTCACGCGGCTCGGTGATGTAGAACCACCCCGATTGCCACCCTTTGATGGTTTCCACGAAGGCGCCCGAAAGCCATGTAATGTTGGCTATCTTGCCCACCATGGCGCCTCCGCACTCCGCTTGTCGGCCGCCCACGACCTTCGGCTTGACGCTGAAGATCTTCAGCCATAGGCCGAAGTGGGGCTTGGTGCGGAGGAAGGCCTCGCATACGACGATAAACGCCGAGATGTTTAGGATGAAGTTCGGGGCCAGATCTTGGAAATCCAGGCCGTAGTAGAACATGAGCCCCCAGACAAATGGGTGGAGTGGGAAGCCCAGTCCGCGGAGGAAATGGGTGAGGAATACCACCCTCTCATGGGGCCTAGGGGTGGGGATGAGTTGCCCCTCATCTGGAAGCCGGTGCACGATGTCGTCGGACAGATATCCGGCCTTCCTCAACTTTTTGATGTGCCCCTCCGTGACGGTGGAGGCCATCCATCTGCCTCCCGCTCTGGACATGATTGGAGAAGGTTGAGATGGGAAGTGCGGACTTGGGCGCTGGAGCTCGAGTGCGCAGGAATGGATAAGCAAAGGAGGAAGAAGGCTGTCATGCCCAATATGCGATACTATCCTAAAGAGACTCGAAGGGCCCACCAAGGATAGAACCGCATATTGAAACGCTTTTGCAAGGTGGATATCATTACATCAACATTACATAATAGATGGGGATACATACAAGAGGCATACAATGCCACACGAATACAACATCACAATACATAAGAGCAACATCCGACTACGGATGAACACAAACAGAAACTCAAACGACATCCACCCTGCTAGCCCAGGCTGCCGACCTGGAACCTATCCCCTGATCGAAGAAGCAGAAGAAGAACTCCAAAACAGCAAGCATCGCTCTCGCGTCATGATCATCGCATAACCTGTACCTGCAACTGTTGTTGTAGTAATCTATGAGCCACGAGGACTCAGCAATCCCATTACCATGGGTATCAAGACTAGCAAAGCTTAAAGGGAAAGGAAGGGGTAAAGTGGTGAGGTTGCAGCAGTGACTAAGCATATATGGTGGCTAACATATGCAAATAAGAGTGAGAAGAGAGCAAGCGGAACGGTCGTGAAGCTAGCAATGATCAAGAAGTGATTCTGAACTCCTACTTACATCAAACATAACCCAAAACCGTGTTCACTTCCCGGACTCCGCCAAAAAGAGACCATCACGGCTACACACGCAGTTGATGCGTTTTAATTCGGATCTGGTGTCAAGTTATCTACAACCGGACATTAACAAATTCCCATCTACCTATAACCGCAGGCACGGCTTTCGAAAGATTATACCCTGCAGGGGTGTCCCAACTTAGCCCATGATAAGCTCTCGCGATCAACGAAGGATATACCTTCTCCCAGGAAAACCCGATCAGACTCGGTATCCCGGTTTACAAGACATTTCGACAATGGTAAAACAAGACCAGCAAGACCGCCCGATGCGCCGACAATCCCGATAGGAGCTGCACATATCTCGTTCTCAGGGCAACACCGGATGAGACAGGCTACGAGTAAAACCAGACCTCGAGTTTCCCCGAGGGGGCCCCGCAGGCGGCTCGGTTCGGACCAACACTTAGACAAGCACTGGCCCGGGGGGGCTAAAATAAAGATGACCCTCGGACTCCGCAAAACCCAAGGGAAAAAGGGCTAGGTGAGGCAAATGGTAAAACCAAAGTTGGGCCTTGCTGGAGGAGTTTTATTCAAAGCAAACTGTCAAGGGGGTCCCATAAATCACCCAACCGCGTAAGGAATGCAAAATCCGGGAACATAACACCGATATGACAGAAACTAAGGCGGCAAGAGTGGAACAAAACACCAGGCATAAGGCCGAGTCTTCCACCCTTTACCAAGTATATAGATGCATTAATAATATAAGAGATATTGTGATATCCCAACCAAAATCATGTCCACCATGGAGAAATCTTCAACTTCACCTGCAACTAGCAACGCTATAAGAGGGCTGAGCAAAGCGGTAACATAGCCAAGCAACGGTTTGCTAGGAAGGGTGTCAAAGGTTAGAGGTTCATGGCAATTTGGGATGGCTTGATAAACAGGTGATAGGTAGCGCAACATAGCGATAGAACGAAGCAACTAGCATAGCAATGATAGTAGTGAGATCCAGGGTAGCGGTCATCTTGCCTGAAATCCCGCTAGGAAGAAGAACGAGTCCATGAAGAAGATGAACGGGCGTAGTCGAACGAATCCTCACAACTCCGGAACGAAACCGAAGCTACCGAGAGAAGCAAACCGGAAAGAAGCAAACAACATGGTAAACACACAAGCATAATCATGGCATGATGCACAATCAAGTATGATGCATGTCAGGTTTAATGAGGCATGGCATGGTAAAGTGCAACAAACAATACTACAAGTTAAGTGGAGCTCAATATGCAACGAGTTGCATATTGACAAAACACCACATGGACATATTTAGTTTAATCTCGTTTAAGCTACCAAACAATATTAAATGTTGTTAAACATGGCGGAGGTGAGGCATAATAAAACTACCTATCTAACCAAGTTTAAATGAGGCCGGAAGTAACAAACAACAATTTCGAAAAATCCTCATGTGCATAAAATGAATTTGGTACTGTTCTGTCCTAAACCACATTTTAAGGTTGTTAAACAGGAAAATAAAGTGGATCATGTTAAACTAGGCATTTTTCCACCCCATTTACATATAAAGTTTATTTAAAACAGGGTTACGGTTATTTAGTTATGAAATAAATCATTTAAACATGGCATATTAGCAAATTTAAACAAACAGCAAGTTAAACATTTTAAACATGGATGAAAATGGCATATTATTAATCTACACAAAATTCTAAGCAATTTACATGTTTAAACCATTTTAATCCGATGCACGGTCTGTGAGATATTAAATGCATGAATACTAAGGACTTTTCTGCAAAACAGGTAAATCCTGGGATAATGCTAAATTCGCAGGACCAGGAAAAAACATATCGGGCCGAATCTGCAGGCTGGCCCAACAGGAGAAAAAAACAAAAGGAGGGGGCGCTGGGGGTGGCCTCACCTAGTGGGCTGAGGCCCACTCGATGGAAGAGGTAGGCTGGCGGGGTGCTGGGCCTGCTTGCTGGTGGACCATGCGGCCGCTGAAGCTGGGCCAAGGCGCTGGCTGCGGTCAACGCGAAAGGGACGAGCGGGCGAGCCGCCGCTGCTCATGTTTTCTGAAGAAACAGAAGCAGCAGTTCGAGGCAGGGGCCAGGCGCGGCGGCGCGATGCAGGGGCTTGGCGGGGCGACGGCTCCCTGGCGACGGTGAGGTAGATGTGGACGAGGCGAGGGACCAGAGACGGGGCGGCGGAGCCGGGAGCTGGACGGCCGCAGGTGGGACTCCGGCAAGCGACCGGATGGAGAGGGGTCGGCGCGGGAGCTCGGGGTCACGGGTCAACAGAGGAGGCGCTCGGCTGGGTCAACTCCGGCGCGAGGCAGAGCTGGGCTTGGCGAAGGCGCGGTCCACGCGAGGCGCGGGCGAATGGGCGCCTCGTCCTCTGCTCGTCAGGAAGTAGAACAGCGGCAACGCGGGGACGGTCGGATCCCGATGGTAGGAGTCGAACAGGACGACGAGGGCTCGACTCCGGAGCTTCGCCAGAGGCGTGCGGGCACGGCGGCGCTGCCGGAGGAGATGCAGACAACGGGGAGGGTTCGGCGTCTTGATCTCCTGGTGGCCGACAGGTTGTTGGTACCTGTCCATGGCGGGGAGAGAGACAGGGACATGAGAGAGCAGGTAACAGAGGAGACAGGGAAAAAGGGAGGCACTGGGACCTGCTGGTCACCGGTGATGGAGGAGCTCCAACTAGGCAGCAACGTCGGGGAAGAGGAGGCGTCGGGGTGTGCTGCTCGGGAAGGAGCACGGGCGACGGGAGAGAGCCTCGATCTCGACGAGATCGAGCGGGGATGTGGCTGGAATCAAGGAGAGGTGGGGATCTATGGATTTGGAAGTTTCAATGGGGGGCTGGTTGGTGCGAAGGGGATCTGGGAGGATCCCGAGGTGGGAGATGAGTGCGGCGGCGGCAGGGACAAACCTCCTAGAATTTAGGGTTGGGGCAGATTTGGTTAGAGTTGGTCTATATATAGGATAAAGAGAGTGGGTTTAGTCCATCCGATCGCAATCGGGCGGTCGAGAATAAATAGGCTAGGGAGTCCAATAAATAAAACGGAGATGTTTTAGGGATGCATGGGGATGATCCGGACCCATTGGTAACGAAAGCCCGGGTCGGGTTCGGGGAAGTTTTCGGATGCACGGAAGAGGGGGTCGGTGGCTGGACAAGAGGGAAACACTTACACGGTTGGTCTTGGAATGGTCAATGAAGGCAAGGGGGACGCGGGAACCACAAACGACTACGAGAGGATGCAAGTTTGAAAACAATGTCGACAACAGAGTGATGATGCAATGCGAATGATGCGATGATGAAATGCAAGACATGAACAAGATGCAAAACAAAAAAAAACAAAAACCCAACCACGGAGGAAAAAACATATCGCATCTCCGGAAAATGCAAGAGTTGGAGTTACGAATATGGAAAGTTGTATCCGGGGCGTTACAACACTCCACCACTACGAGAGGATCTCGTCCTGAGATCTAGGATGGCACCGGAGGGAAAAGGAAGAGGAAGATAAGAGGTAAACTAAGTTGCTTCTTCGACAAATGAGTGAAACCATGAACCTTGAGAGGTTGAGCAAAATGAAAGAAAGAAAAACAACGAAGATGAACAAAGTTGAAAACACTCCGTTAGAAAAGAGGAACAAGGGATACGATGAGAACCAAGAGGTTTAATGATAAGATAGATATTGAAACCACTCCGGTTAAAAATAGACAGAGAAGGAATAAGATTGATATAATTTGGGCAGCACTCCGACTGTAAATGGAAGGAATTGAACATGAACTTAACAAGATGAGAGGGTACTTGATGAGATCAACAACACACTACCTCCGGAACTATTGAAAGAATGGCACAAGGGGTAAGAAAGATTTCAGACAGCTCTCCGGTTAAGTGGATAAGCATGGGAAAGAACATGATCTTCAAATTGAGATGATGAGTGAAGAGAACAACATCACAATGCCTTCGGTACGAAAGAATAGAAGTTAGATTGTTGGGATAAAGGGACGGAGAAGAAAATGAAATCTTCTGCCAGAAATGAACTTGGAAAGCATCCTTGCAAAGAAGAATAGAACGTAGTTGTTGGAAAACCAACAACGAAAATAATAAACTTGTAGTGGGCTTATGGAAACATCTCAACACTTGAGGTGCAATTCTACCACTAACGAAAACAATTGCTTGCTTGAGATCAACGAAGAGATGAAAAACCTCTTTCACCGAGAAGGATATGGAGAAAGCTTGGATCATTGATAAGCACCACAATTAGCAACATTCCTTAGGGAAGGCTTTAGGTGTAACCTAAACCAAGATAACTCCAAGGAAGAAAGATGGGTTTAAAATATGTCATTCTTGAAAACTTGTGAATCATAAAACTTGAAGGGAAATTATCAAGAATGACATAACACCACCTCAAAAGATAAGGTAGAAAGAATTGCACTTCGAAATGCAAGAAGAAGAATACTTGAACTCCTCAAAACAAAACATGTGTTGAACACCATGTTTATTTTAGAGAATAGCTTGGCGGATCATAACTTCGAGAAAAATCTTGAAGAATAAAACGAGAATGAAAGGAATCCTTGATGAACCATCATGTAGAGCCTCCATGAAGAACTCCGGTAATAAAAGGATGATAGAAAGAAAGAGAAGTTGAAAACACAAGGTGAAGCCTTGCGATGATTTAGATGGAGCTTCGCGATGAAATACAGCGGAAAACTTGGAACTCCGGAAGAAAGATGAGCAACATATAATTGAGAAATTGATGTCACGGACAAACTCCAGTAGAAAAGAATTAAACATTTGGATGAAACAATAATAAGAATTACGTTATGCGTATCCTTCACCAAATTTTAAATTGATGATAAGCAACGGATTTAGCATACTACTTATTCTCGTAGAAATGATTGAGAGAGATATAGCATAAGCTTGCGAAGGTCTTCAACGAACCACCGGTAGGATTGAAACAACAAATAAACTATTATGAGAACATAAGAAGAGGGATCTTGAACAAACCGCCTTAAGAATTCGAAAATGACTGATGAAAGAGAATGAATCACCGGGAAGAATTAGAAGAACCAATAAGCTAGAGGGGATTTAGATACAAAAGGACAAAGAGATCATGAGCTGATTAAGAACACTTGAACGAAGCACCGGGATAATTGGATAACGGTAACTGAAATGTGAGGACGAAGAAGTCTTATGAAACAATGGCCTCCGATGAAAAGAAATGTGAAAACAACTTATGACAAACTCCGGATGGTTGAGAAAAGGAATATCTGACAAATGGAATAATTTGAGAGGATAACAAGAGCTAGAATCACGAATATTCAAGAGAATGGGCAAGATTAAAGATGGAAAGGGTGGATCCTTATCCCCTTATATGGGCGACCGAGACTATGAGCCCCCACCAGCCTAGTAAAACTCGCTTATCTCCCAAGCACCGCGGTTAATGGCGCGGTTGGGCTACCCACACCCGTATTGATGAGAATCCCGGAATAAGGGGACACGATCTCTGCTTTGACAAGATGTGCCAAGGAAACCGCCTCGCTAAACACGCTGAGGTGGGACAGTAAAACAATTCAAATAAAGGCTTGGATGTGGCATGATGTCACGCTATGGAATACGTCAGCAGATTAGATTTATACGAATATTATTCTAAGGACACTATCCTTGTGTTCAACATCTTCTATGAAGTATTCGGAGGAGGAACTCACCTTGCAATGCAGAAGACAATTTGCGCGCCAGACTCGTCATCATTGAAGCCTGGTTCAGGGGCTACTGAGGGAGTCCTGGATTAGGGGGTGTGAAAATAGCATCTTGACGAGGCACAGGGTATGTGTTTTTTTTGGATTGTCAGCAAATATTAATAGGAGCATGATGCTTGTATCTATAATATGATGTGGCTGCAGATGGAGCTGCTGCCGTGGAGGCCCTTCGGGCGGAACTTGCCCTAGCCAAGGAATAAGCCAGCATAAGTGATGTGGCTGCCCTAAAGGCGGCCAAAGAGTTAAGAGCCGAGCATGCTGCTCATTGCCAGAGCGAAGATAAAATAGCCAAGATGGCGGTTGAGCTGAAAGATGCCGCCGGCCGATATGAGCTCCTTGAAAAGGAGAGCCAATCGAAAGCGACTGACCTGAAGAAGGCCTTGGAAGCAGCCAAGGAAACGTGCTCTGAAATCAGAGCTGCACGGGAGGAGCTTCGACAAGCCGGAGATATCACGGCTGGGAGGCCCTTTTTGTTGCGGATGAAGTTCGGAGATCCAAAGTATGCCCCTCTGGATCAGTTATGGAGTGCTGTAGACGCGTATGCGGACCTGGCGAAAAGTACTGCTAACGCGACCAAGTTTTTCAAAGATCAGAAAGATCATGAGGTGGAAAGATTGTTCTGGTCGCAGTTCAGTGCCCCGACGCGTTCGATGCCGTTGAATGGAAGGATGGCCGCATGGGCCGAGCTCCATAGGTTGTCCGAGCTTGCCATGAGGTCTGTCGTGGATCATCTTTGGCCGAAGGGACCAAGGCCGGATAGTTATTTTGGCTTAGTGCAACAATTCCTTGGTGCTGTGTCGCATATCAACGTTGTGAAGAGGTCAGCGTGCATAGAGGGTGCGCGGATGGCTCTTACCCGTGTTAAAACATATTGGGCAGGGATGGAGGCCACCGGTTTTGCAACCCAGGGTCCGGCGGGAGGCCACGACCTGGCCGAGCACTATTTTGAGCAAGTCCTAGAGGGCGCCCATTTAATAGAGGCTCGGTGCTCGAAGAGTATCATGTTCGAGTGACATATATCTCAATTGTAAAGACAATGCTATTTTGATTATAAAGGTGGTGTTTATACTTTTGCCCGAAAGTATTGTAGCGCCTCATGTGCGGCCGTTTATGTATGTATATAACCTGAAAGTTTGCAGTCGTTGGCTTCAGCCCCCACGCATATAATGCGGGGGTGTTCGAAAAAGGCGCGTAATCACATTTGATCCAATGTCTTGGTCCATTAAGGAGGTGATCGCACGTCGAACTAGGCAATCGGACTATATAGCTTTAACACTTTCACTTAGTCATAGGAGTTTGACAGTGGGGCTACTATATAGAACCTAGTACTTCCGCGTTCATCCGACTATGATGCGCGTACGTACATGACCGGGAAACCGGTCCTTCGTTAATGCGGAGGACTCCCAAAGATTCTGCTAAGTCATCGCGTGGTTGACCAGTCTCTCACTGTATCATGACAGTCAATTTTCGGCTTTCTCTACTGAGGTGCTCATCCGGAATAACCAGGGAACAATCGCAGTAGTTCTCCTTTGGCCACCTTAGCCGATAAAACGGAACGTAAGGTAGCAAAACCCAGGAGCCGGGCAAACCCAACATTTAACCAAAGATATGATTCGGAGCAGATGCATATAAGTCCAAACTCGCGACGCCGAACACTCCCGAAGGTATTCGGACTTTGTAACATATACTGGGCTGAGTAACGCCCTTGATAATGAACCCCGAATTTCCAGGTACGTGCATTAATCTGTCATGACGAAATGTCAATAACGGCAGTATCCCTCTCGGGTGTGTTAAGTATCCGGGGGATGTCAAGCAACAAGAGACATTAAAGAAGGTTTACATAGGGGCTTAATCTAAAGAGAAACCTTTGAGCAGGGCCCTGCTGCAGGTCTGCGCCTTTGTCTCAGTTGTGTCGTATCCTGGAATGGTGTAGCACGATGGTCATCTATAAAAACGGAAAAAACCCAGGTAAAAATAGTCTGGTGTAATCATGTGAAAAGTTGGTTATTCCTAATGATCCATGAAAATGCAATCTATTATTATATTAATAGGGTCAAGCCGAATTGTGGGCTTTTTTACATGCGGGCAGCCCCTAGCACCGCTTATGGGGGTATATCCATAGGCCCAAGCTCGTGTTTATCTAGGCTGTTACAACCGGTGGTGCGCTGGACTCATCTAACCGCGTCCTGGTCTTAACGACCGGTCATTTATTCTGGTTGGAGAGGCCGCTCAGTGTTCGGCTGCTAGAGCTGCCACATATTCTTCCGCACGTAAGGAAAGCTTTGTGTTTCCATTAACTGTGATGACACCACGTGGACCGGGCATCTTGAGTTTAAGGTAGGCGTAGTGCGGTACTGCGTTGAAGCGAGCGAAGGCCGCTCTTCCGAGTAGTGCGTGATAGCCGCTTCGGAATGGATCAATGTCGAAGATTAATATTTTCCTTCTGAAGTTGTCGGGAGAATCAAATATAACCTCTAGTACTAGAGAGCCCGTGCAGCGGGCCTCAACGCCTGGTATTACTCCTTTAAAGGTAGTATTACTTTGGCTGATTCTTGACAGGTCTATCCCCATTTTGCGGACAGTGTCCTGGTATATCAGACTAAGACTATTGTCGCCGTCCATAAGGACTCGAGTGAGATGGTATCCGTCAATAATTGGGTCGAGCACCAAGGCAGCCGATCCCCCGTGCCAGATACTAGTCAGATGATCCCTGTGATCAAAAGTGACTAGGCAGGCCGACCAAGGGTTGAATTTGGGGGCGACGGGCTCTACAGCGTATACGTCTCGGAGTGCGCGTTTGCGCCTTCTCTTTAGTATATGAGTTGCGTAAATCATATTCACTGTTTTGACTTCTGGTGGGAATTTTTTTAACCCCACTGTTCGGCTGGCGAGGCTCATCCTCGTCTTCACTTGGTGTCTCCCTTCCTTTGTGTTCGGCGTTTAGCTTGCCGGACTGCTAGAAGACCCAGCATTCTTTGTGGGTGTGATTTGCAGGTTTTTCGGAGGTGCCATGAATTTGACATACTCTATCCAGAACCTTATTTAGGCTGGACGGTCCATCTCTGCTGCCTTTAAATGGTTTTTTCTGTCGACCGGGTCGAGAGCCCCTGAATCCGGCGTTGACCGCCGTGTTATCTGGACTGTCTTCATTGTTTCGGCGCTTGTTCTTATTGCATCGCGGCTTCCCGTTGCCATCCCTAATTTCGGATGTGCCTGGGTTGCTGGTGCCTCTACGGGCCAACCAGCTGTCCTCTCCCGCGCAAAAGCGGGTCATAAGGCTTGTTAGGGCCGCCATTGTCCTTGGCTTTTCTTGGCTGAGGTGTCTGGCGAGCCATTCGTCTCGGATATTGTGCTTGAAAGCCGCTAAGGCTTCGGCATCCGGGCAATCGACAATTTGATTCTTCTTAGTGAGAAATCTATTCCAAAGCTTATGGACTAACTCTCCGGGTTGTTGGATTATGTGACTTAAATCGTCTACATCCGGAGGTCGGACATAGGTCCCTTGAAAATTCTCCCTGAATGCATCCTCAAGTTCCTCCCAACTTCCATTTGAGTTTTCGGGGAGGCTTTTCAACCAATGCCGAGCTGGTCCTTTCAACTTGAGGGGCAGGTATTTAATGGCGTGGAGATCATCTCCGCGAGCCATGTGGATGTGAAGGATAAAGTCCTCAATCCAGACCCCAGGGTCTGTCGTTCCGTCGTATGCCTCTATATTAATGGGTTTGAATCCCTGTGGAAATTCATGATCCATCACTTCGTCGGTGAAGCACAGGGGGTGCATGGCACCTCTGTATTTGGACGTGTCGTGGCATGTTGTTGACGGCTATTGTGCTTGGTGTTGATTCCGAGCTGGTATTCGATCAATATGATCGTTTTGGTTGTCTGTAATCCTGCGCTGTAGCGCGCTTTTTGGATCCATAAATGGACCTGTTTACACCTGCTTTTTTGTCCAGGAGCTCACGTAGATCGTGTGCTGACTTGTCTGTGGCGTCATGGGCCGCCCTATCGCGGCCATGGGGTGGTCAGTCCGGCTGATCGGCCGTATTATTGTTCGGCGGGATGGGCTCTATGGCCTCCTCGTCGAATTCGGGCAGCAGCTTGCGCTTTGGGTAGCTCTTTGTGTGGCGATCATCGCCATATTTTTCTTCAGTATCTAGCACTTTGTTCCATCTGCGATTGAGCGTCTCCTGCGTGGCTTTAAACCTTTGATTCTGCATCTTCAAGCTCCTTGTGGTGGCCATAAGCCTTCTGTGGAGGTTCTCTTGTTCCAAACGTTTTTCCGGGATGATGAATGTGTCGTCGTCCGAACTGTCCTCCTCTTCGGAGGTAGGTTGATGAGTTTTACCCTCGGGATCGCCATGATCGGGCGTCTGCTCTAGGCTTTGTTCGGCGTGCCCTGGCTCATCCTGCTCCATCGCTGGGTCCATGGGGTCATTGTTTCCTTTGGAGTCGACCGGGGTGTTATTTTTTCTTGCGCTGTTATCGCTATTTTTACTGTGGCTGGATTTAGAGCAGAGCCTACGCCGTCGCTTTGGTTTCTGCCTGGGGGGGTTATCCTATGTTGCATCCTTTTTGTCGTCGTTGTTTTCCTTGGGTGTGTCCACCATGGATATATCATATGATGAGGTGGCTGTCCAGCGCCCCGTGGGTGGTGGTTCCCGATCCTCTCCAGCATCGACGTCCATACCGTCGATGTCTTCGGAGTCGAAGTCAAGCATGTCGGTTAAGTCATCAACAGTGGCTATTAAGTGGGTGGTGGGTGGGTAGCGAATTTCTTCATCGTCCGCATCCCACTCAAGCCGGACATAGTTCGGCCAAGAGTCTCCAGATAAAGAGAGAGACCTCAATGAGTTTAGCATGTCATCCAAGGGTGAGTGTTGAAAGATATTCGCGGAGGTAAACTCCATGATCGGTGCCCAATCGGATTCGATAGGCACGAACGCGCGCGGTTTGGAACCTAGGATCGGAGACGAGTCCGGGGGTTCGGTGACACAGATCTCTTTGGAGGTGGAGTCTGTGTTCGGCTCCAGCGCCGATGAGTGTGCGGCCTCCGTGGCGGGGTCCATCCACCCATCCTCGAATGGCGCGATCTACTCCAGATTAAGGGTCGGGGCAGCCGCAGGTGCGATATCCTGAACTCTGTCCGATGGTAGATCTAGGTCATGCACGTCGTGACTGTTCGGCGCTCCTGACGTGGGCTCGAACCGTCGAAGATCAAGTCTCCACGGATGTCAGCGGTGTAGTTAAAGTTTCCAAACCTGACCTGATGGCCAGGGGCGTAGCTGTCAACCTGCTCCAGACGGCCAAGCGAGTTGGCCCGTAGTACAAAGCCGCCGAATACGAAGATCTATCCGGGGAGGAAAACCTCACCCTGGACCGCATCGTTGCTGATGATTGAAGGAGCCATCAAGCCTTATCGCGACGACATAGAGAAACTCTCAATGAGAGCACCAATGTCGGTATCAAAACCGGCGGATCTCGGGTAGGGGGTCCCGAACTGTGCGTCTAAGGCTAATGGTAACAGGAGGCAAGGGACAAGATGTTTACCCAGGTTTGGGCCCTCTCGATGGAGGTAATACCCTACTTCCTGCTTGATTGATCTTGATGATATGAGTATTACAAGAGTTGATCTACCACGAGATCGTAGAGGCTAAACCCTAGGAGCTATCCTATGATTATGATTGTTCTTGTCCTACGGACTAAACCCTCCGGTTTATATAGACACCAGAGGGGGCTAGGGTTACACAGAGTCGGTTACAGAGAAGGATATCTACATATCCGAATCGCCAAGCTTGCCTTCCATGCAAAGGAGAGTCCCATCCGGACACAGGACGAAGTCTTCAATCTTGTATCTTCATAGTCCAATGGTCCGGCCAAAGTATATAGTCCGGCTGTCCGAGGACCCCCTTATCCAGGACTCCCTCAGGCGATACAAGTCATACTGCTTACCAGCATGTCATACTTTAGTTCGGCGGTATTGTTGGATGAAGCGGCCCGGATCGACATTACGCATACGCTTACGCGAGACTGGTTCTACCGACGTGCTTTGCGCATAGGTGGCTGGCGGGTGTCTATTTCTCCAACTTTAGTTGAACCAAGTGTGGCTACGCCCGATCCTTGTGAAGGTTAAAACAGCACTAACTTGACAAAATATCATTGTGGTTTTGATGCGTAGGTAAGAACGGTTCTTGCTCAGCCCGTAGCAGCCACGTAAAACTTGCAACAACAAAGTAGAGGACGTCTAACTTGTTTTTGCAGGGCATGTTGTGATGTGATATGGTCAAGACGTGATGCTATATTTTATTGTATGAGATGATCATGTTTTGTAACCGAGTTATCGGCAACTGGCAGGAGCCAGATGGTTGTCGCTTTATTGTAAGCAATGCTATTGCCCTGTAATTGCTTTACTTTACCACTAAGCAGTAGCGATAGTCGTAGAAGCAATAGTTGGCAAGACGACAACGATGCTATGATGGAGATCAAGGTGTCGCGCCGGTGACAATGGTGATCATGACGGTGCTTCGAAGATGGAGATCACAAGCACAAGATGATGATGGCCATATCATATCACTTATAGTGATTGCATGTGATGTTTATCCTTTATGCATCTTATTTTGCTTTGATTGGCGATAGCATTATAAGATGATCTGTCACTAAATTTAAAGATAAAAGTGTTCTCCCTGAGTATGCACCGTTGCCAAAGTTCGTCGTGTCGAGACACCACGTGATGATCGGGTGTGATAAGCTCTATGTTCATCTACAACGGGTGCAAGCCAGTTTTGCACACGCAGAATACTCAAGTTAAACTTGACGAGCCTAGCATATGCAGATATGGCCTCGGAACACTGAGACCGAAAGGTCGAGCCTGAATCATATAGTAGATATGATCAACATAATGATGTTCACCATTGAAAACTACTCCATTTCATGTGATGATCGGTCATGGTTTAGTTGATTTGGATCACGTGATCACTTAGATGATTAGAGAGATGTCTATCTAAGTGGGAGTTCTTAAGTAATATGATTAATTGAACTTTAATTTATCATGAACTTAGTCCTAATAGTATTTTGCAAATAATGTTGTAGATCAATAGCTCGCGTTGTTGCTTCCCTGTGTTTTATATGTGTTCCTAGAGAAAACTAAGTTGAAAGATGATAGTAGCAATGATGCGGACTGGGTCCATGACGTAAGGTTTATCCTTATTGCTGCACAGAAGAATTATGTCCTTCATGCACCGCTAGGTGACAGATCTATTGCAGGAGCAGCAGACATTATGAACGTTTGGCTAGCTCAATATGATGACTACTTGATAGTTTTGTGCACCATTCTTTATGGCTTAGAACCGGGACTTCAAAACGTTTTTGAAACGTCATAGAACATATGAGATGTTCCAAGAGATGAAATTGGTATTTCAGACTCATGCCCGTGTCAAGAGGTATGAGACCTCTGACAAGTACTTTGCCTAAAATATGGAGGAGAATTTCTCAACTAGTGAGCATGTGCTCAGAATGTCTGAGTACTACAATCACTTGAATCAAGTGGGAGTTAATCTTCCAGATAAGATAGTGATTGACAGAGTTCTCTAGTCACCATCACCAAGTTACTGGAACTTCGTGATGAACTATAGTATGCAAGGGTTGACGAAAACGATTCCCGAGCTCTTCGTGAAGTTGAAATCGATGAAGGTAGAAATCAAGAAAGAACATCAAAAGTGTTGATGATCGACAAGACCACTAGTTTCAAGTAAAGGGCAAAGGGAAAGAAAGGGAAATTCAAAGTAGAATGACAAGCAAGTTGTCACTCCCATGAAGAAGCCCAAAGCTGGACCAAAGCCTGAAACTGAGTGCTTCTACTGCAAAGGAAATGGTCACTGGAAGCGGAAATACCCTGAATATTTGGTGGATAAGAAGGATGGCAAAGTGAACAAGTGTATATTTGATATACAGGTTATTGATGTGTACCTTACTAGTGTTTATAGTAGCCCCTGGATATTTGATACTTGTTCGGTTGCTAATATTAGTAACTCGAAACAGGAGTTACAGAATAATTAGAGACTAGTTGAGGGTGTAGTGACGATGTGTGTTGGAAGTGGTTCCAAGATTGATATGATGATCATCGCACACTCCCTATACTTTCGAGATTAGTGTTGAACCTAAATAAATGTTATTTGGCATTTGCGTTGAGCATGAATATGATTTGATCATGTTTATTGCAATATCATTATTCATTTAAAATTAGAGAATAATTGTTGTTCTGTTTATATGAATAAAACCTTCGATGGTAATACACTCAATGAAAATAGTTTGTTGGATCTTGATCGTGGTAATACACATATTCATAATATTGATGCCAAAAGATGCAAAGTTGATAATGATAGTGCAACTTATTTGTGGCACTGCCGTTTGGGTCATATCGGTGTAAAGCGCGTGAAGAAACTCCATAAAGATGGACTTTTGGAATCACTTGATTATGAATCATTTGATGCTTGCGAACCGTGCCTTATGGGCAAGATGACTAAAACTCTGTTCTCCGGTACAATGGAGCAAGCAACTGACTTATTGGAAATAATACATACTGATGTATGCAATCCGATGAGTGTTGATGCTCGCGGCGTGTATCATTATTTTCTGACCTTCATAGATGATATGAGCAGATATGGGTATATCTACTTAATGAAACATAAGTCTGAAACATTTGAAAAGTTCAAAGAATTTCAGAGTGAAGTGGAAACTCATCATAACAAGAAAATAAAGTTTCTATGATCTGATCGTGGAGGAGAATATTTGAGTTACGAGTTTGGCCTTCATTTAAAAAAAGTGGAATAGTTTCATAGCTCACGCCACATGGAACACCACAGCGTAATGGTGTGTCCGAACATCGTAACCGCACTTTATTGGATATGGTGTGATCTATGATGTCTCTTACCGATTTACCAATATTGTTTTGGGGCTATGCATTAGAGACAGTTGCATTCACTTTAAATAGGGCACCATCAAAATCCGTTGAGATGACGCCTTATGAACTATGGTTTGGTAAGAAACCAAAGTTGTCGTTTCTTAAACTTTGGCGCTGCGATGCTTATGTGAAAAAGCTTCAACCTGATAAGCTCAAACCCAAATCGGAGAAATGTGTCTTCATAGGATACCCAAAGGAAACTGTTGGGTACACCTTCTATCACAGATTCGAAGGCAAGATATTTGTTGCTAAGAATGGATCCTTTCTAGAGAAGGAGTTTCTCTCGAAAGAAGTGAGTGGGAGGAAAGTAGAACTTGATGAGGTAATTGTACCTTCTCCTAAATTGGAAAGTAGTTCATCATAGAAATCAGTTCCAGTGATTCCCACACCAATGAGTGAGGAAGCTAATGATGATGATCATGGAACTTCACATCAAGTTACTACAGAACCTCGTAGGTTTTCCAGAGTAAGATCCGCACCAGAGTGGTACGGTAATACTATTCTGGAGGTCATGTTACTTGACCATGACGAACCTACGAACTATGAGAAAGTGATGATGAGCCCAGATTCCACGAAATGGCTTGAGGCCATGAAATCTGAGATGAGATCCATGTATGAGAACAAAGTGTGGACTTTGGTTGACTTGCCCGATGATTAGTAAGCCATATTAAATAAATGGATCTTCAAGAGGAACATGGACACTGATAGTAGTGTTACTATCTACAAAGCTTGACTTGTTGTGAAAGGTTTTTGACAAGTTCAAGGTGTTGAATACGATGAGATTTTCTCACTCGTAATGATGCTTAAGTCTATCTGAATCATGTTAGCAATTGCCACATTTTATGAAATCTGGCAAATGGATGTCAAAACTGCATTCCTTAAATGGGTATTTCTTAAAGAAGTGTTGTATATGACATAACCAGAAGGTTTTGTCAATCTAAAGGTGCTAACAAAATGTGCAAGCTCCGGCGATCCATCAATGGACTGGTGCAAGCATCTCGGAGTTGGAATATACGCTTTGATGAGTTGATCAAAGCATATGGTTTTATACAGACTTTTGAAAAGGCCTGTATTTACAAGAAAGTGAGTGGGAGCACTACAGCATTTCTGATAAGTATATGTGAATGACATATTGTTGATCGGAAATGATGTAGAATTTTCTGGAAAGCATAAAGGAGTGTTTGAAAGGAGTTTTTCAAAGAAAGACCTCGGTGAAGCTGCTTACACATTGAGCATCAAGATCTATAGAGATAGATCAAGACGCTTGATAAGAATTTACAATAAGTACATACCTTGATAAGATTTTGAAGTAGTTCAAAATGGAACAGTCAAAAAGGAGTTCTTGCCTGTGTTGCAAGGTGTGAAGTTGAGTAAGACTCAAAACCCGACCATGGCAGAAAATAGAAAGAGAATGAAAAGTCATTCCCTATGCCTCAGTCATAGGTTCTATAAAGTATGTTGTGCTATGTACCAGTCCTATTGTGTACCTAGTCATAAGTTTGGCAAGGGGGTACAATAGTGATCTAAGAGTAGATCAATGGACAACAGTCAAAATTATCCTTAGTGAGGACTATGGACATATTTCTCAATTATGGAAGTGATAAAAGAGCTCGTCATAAAGAGTTACATCGATGCAAGCTTTTACACCGATTCAGAAGACTCTAAGTCTCAATCTGGATACATATTGAAAGTGGGAGCAACTAGCTAGAGTAGCTCTATGCAGAGCATTGTAGACATAGAATATTTGCAAAATACATACAGCTCTGAAAGTGACAGACCTGTTAACTAAACTTCTCTCATGAGCAAAACATGATCACACCTTAGTACTCTTTGGGTGTTAATCACATAGCAATTTAACTAGATTATTGACTCTAGTAAACCCTTTGGGTGTTAGTCACATGACAATGTGAGCTATGGGTGTTAATCACATACAGATGTGAATATTTGTGTTAAATCACGTGGTGATGTGAACTAGATTATTGACTCTAGTGCAAGTGGAAGACTGAAGGAAATATGCCCTAGAGGCAATAATAAAGTTATTATTTATTTCCTTATTTAATGATAAATGTTTATTATTCATGGTAGAATTGTATTAACCGGAAACTTAGTACATGTGTGAATACATAGACAAACAGAGTGTCACTAGTATGCCTCTACTTGACTAGCTCGTTGAATCAAAGATGGTTAAGTTTCCTAGCCATAGACATGAGTTGTCATTTGATTAACGGGATCACATCATTAGAGAATGATGTGATTGACTTGACCCATTCTGTTAGCTTAGCACCTGATTGTTTAGTATGTTGCTATTGCTTTCTTCATGACTTATACATGTTCCTATGACTATGAGATTATGCAACTCCCGTTTACCGGAGGAACACTTTGTGTGCTACCAAACGTCACAACGTAACTGGATGATTATAAAGGTGCTCTACAGGTGTCTCCGAAGGTACTTGTTGAGTTGGCGTATTTCGATATTAGGATTTGTCACTCTGATTGTCGGAGAGGTATCTCTGGGCCCTCTCGGTAATGCACGTCACTATAAGCCTTGCAAACAATGTGACTAATGAGTTAGTTGCGGGATGATGCATTACATAACGAGTAAAGAGACTTGCCGGTAACGAGATTGAACTAGGTATTGAGATACCGATGATCGAATCTCGGGCAAGTAACATACCGATGACAAAGGGAACAACGTATGTTGTTATGCGGTTTGACCGATTAAGATCTTCGTAGAATATGTAGGAACCAATATGAGCATCCAGATTCCTCTATTGGTTATTGATCGGAGACGTGTCTCGGTCATGTCTACATAGTTCTCGAACCCGTAGGGTCCGCACGCTTAAAGTTCGGTGACGATCGGTATTATGTGTTTTTGTGTTTTGATGTACCGAACGTAGTTTGGAGTCCCGGATGAGATCGGGGACATGACGAGGAGTCTCGAAATGGTCGAGACGTAAAGATCGATATATTGGACAACTATATTCGGACATCGGAAAGGTTTCGAGTGAGTCGGGTATTTTTCGGAGTACCAGGAAGATACGGGAATACGGGAAAGAAGTATTGGGCCTCATGGCCAAGTGGTGGAAGAGAGGAGGCAGGGCAAGGAAGGGTGCGTTGCCCCCCTAGCCCAAACCGAATTGGACTAGGGGGGCAGCCCCCCTTTCCTTTCTCTCCTCCCTCTCCTTCCTTCTTCCCTCCTTCCCTTTGGTGGACTCGTACTAGGACTTGGAGTCCTAGTAGGACTCCACACTTGGCGCGCCCATAGGGGCCGGTCGGCCTCCCCTCCTCTCCTCCTTTACATACTGAGGCAAGGGGCATCCCATGGACATACAAGTTGATCTATTGATCTATTCCAGCCGTGTGCGGTGCCCCCATCCACCATATTCCATCTCGATCATATCGTAGCGGTGCTTAGGCGAAGCCCGGCGTCGGTAGCAACATCATCACCATCACCATGTCATCGTGCTGACGAAACTCTCACATGAAGCTTTGCTGGATCGGAGTTCGCGGGACGTCATCAAGCTGAACGTGTGCTAAACTCGGAGGTGCCTGATGTCTACTACGCAACCTTCTTCTTGTAGATGTTGTTGGGCCTCCAAGTGCAAAGGTTTGTAGGACAGTAGCAAATTTCTCTCAAGTGGATGACCTAACGTTTATCAATCCGTGGGAGGCGTAGGATGAAGATGGTCTCTCTCAAACAACCCTGCAACCAAATAACAAAGAGTCTCCTTGTGTCCCCAACACACCCAATACAATGGTAAATTGTATAGGTGCACTAGTTCGGCGAAGAGATGGTGATACAAGTGCAATATGGATGGTAGATATGAGTATTTGTAATCTGAAATTATAAAAACAGCAAGGTAACAAGTGGTAAAAGTGAGCGTAAACGGTATTGTAATGGTAGGAAACAAGACCTAAGGTTCAGACTTTCACTAGTGCAAGTTCTCTCAACAATAATAACATAATTGGATCATATAACTATCCTTCAACATGCAACAGAGAGTCACTCCAAACACTAATAGCGGAGAACAAACGAAGAGATTATGGTAGGGTACGAAACCACCTCAAAGTCATCTTTTTGATCTATCTATTCAAGAGTCCGTAGTAAAATAACATGAAGCTATTCTTTCTGTTCGATCTATCATAGAGTTCATACTAGAATAACACCTTAAGACACAAATCAACCAAAACCCTAATGTCACCTAGATACTCCATTGTCACCTCAAGTATCCGTGGGCATGATTATACAATATGCATCACACAATCTCAGATTCATCTACTCAACCAACACAAAGTACTTCAAAGAGTGCCCCAAAGTTTCTATCGAAGAGTCAGGACGAAAACGTGTGCCAACCCCTATGCATAGATTCCCAAAGTCACGGAACCCGCAAGTTGATCACCAAAACATACATTAAGTAGATCACGTGAATATCCCATTTTCACCACAGATAAGCACGGCAAGACATACATCAAGTGTTCTCAAATCCTTAAAGACTCAATCTGATAAGATAACTTCAAAGGGAAAACTCAATCCATTACAAGAGAGTAGGGGGGAGAAACATCATAAGATCTAACTATAATAGCAAAGCTCGTGATACATCAAGATCGTGCCAAATGAAGAACACATGAGAGATAGAGATCAAACACATAGCTACTGGTACATACCCTCAGCCCCGAGGGTGCACTACTCCCTCCTCGTCATGGAGAGCGCCGGGATGATGAAGATGGCCACCGGTGAGGGATCCCCCCTCCGGCAGGGTGCCAGAATAGGGTCTCGATTGGTTTTTGGTGGCTACAGAGGCTTGCAGCGGCGGAACTCCCGATCTATTGTTGTCCTCGATGTTTTTAGGGTATATGTAGATATATAGGCAAAAGAAGACGGTCAGGGGAGCCACGAGGGGCCCACGAGGGTGGAGGGCGCGCCCAGGGGTGGGCGCACCCCCTGCCTCATGGCCTCCTCGAAGCTTCCCTAACTTCACCTCCACGTCTCCTGGATCATGCTCGTTCCAAAAATCACGCTCCCGAAGGTTTCATTCTGTTTGGACTCCGTTTGATATTCCTTTTCTTCAAAACATTGAAATAGGCAAGAAAACAACAATATGGGTTGGGCCTCCGGTTAATAGGTTAGTCCCAAAAATAATATAAAAGTGTATAATAAAGCCCGTAAACATCCAAAACAGATAATATAATAGCATGAATGCTTCATAAATTATAGATACGTTGGAGATGTATCAGCATCCCCAAGCTTAATTCCTGCTCGTCCTCGAGTAGGTAAATGATAAAAGAAAGAGTTTATGAAGTGTGAATGCTAGCAGGTGCACAAGTTTGATCAATGATAATTTCAATCACCTTTTCTAGCATGATTATATGTCATAACAGTAGTTCATCTCATAAAACTTCTCAAGATCAAGTAACAAGCTATTCACATGTTAAAGCATAGACCATAAACTTTCTTGAAAACTAGCAAACTTCATTCTCAGTCATCAACAATTACAATTCATCTTATTTTCAGGAAGGGTCTATGTCAGAGCTTTGATTTAGCAAACTCCACATACTCAACTATCATATAGTCTTCCATGATTGCTACCACTCAAAGCATATTCTTAGAACAAATAGCATCCATCGAACACAGAGAAAGATAGGGGCTTAGTGTTTCGCCTCCCAACTCACTTATCATATAGATAATTGTCAACAATAATAATTCATGATCAAATATATTTGCATGGCCATATATGCTTAGATCTTTCCCCAACACACGATGCTTGCCAACTAAAGAGTAGGTAGGAATGAGAAGGAATACTACTGACTCTTGCATAAAAGTAAAAGATAGGCCCTTCGCAGAGGGAAGCAGGGATTTGCAGAGGTGCCAGAGCTCGATTTTAAAATAGAGATAAATAATTTTGAGAGGTATGATCTCATTGTCAACATAACAACCAAGAGTTCCCAATATCTTCCATACTACATACATTATAGGCGGTTCCCAAACAGAATGGTAAAGTTTTTACTCCCCCTCCACCAACAATCATCAATCCATGGCTTGCCCGAAACAACGGGTGCCTCCAACTAACATCGATCCTGGGGGAGTTTTTGTTTGCAATTATTTTGATTTGATTTTGCTCTTTTGATCATGGGACTGGGCATCCCAGTTACCAGCCATTTTTCTCGTGAATGATGAGCGGAGTCCACTCATCGTGAGAATAACCCACCTAGCATGGAAGATACTGACAGCCCCTAGTCGCTACATGAGCGATTCGGGCATACAAAACAGATTATTATTTGAAGGTTTAGAGTTTGGCACATGCAAATTTACTTGGAATGGCAGGTAAATACCGCATATAGGTAGGTATGGTGGACACTCATGGAAGAAACTTGGTTCAAGGGATTTGGATGCACAAGCAGTATTCCCGCTTAGTACAGATATTTAGGCTAGCAAAGGATTCTAAATAGCAAGCACCACATGTTGGAGGATCTATAACAATATAACTTCTATACAAATACACCCAAGCATAACTCATTACGTTGTCTTCCTTGTCCAACTTCAACTAATTTGCTCAGGTTTGAAAATAATTAATGGGGCTCACAATCATAGAAAATGTCTAAGATAGTATATTTATATGTGAAATTTCTCTTCCCTCAATATTCTTTCATGAATTGTTCAAGTGACCAATACAATACTTGCTAACCTTCAATAAATTTACTACCTCTACTTCTTAGATGTGAAGTCATTACTCCCAACGGGGTAAGCATATGAAACATATATAATTTCATATTTATGACATTCAACTCATTCAACCATTTACTCATAGGATATAAGTGAAGCACACGAGGAAATGACAAACTACTCCAAAAAGATATAAGTGAAGATCAATGAGTAGTTAAATAATTATGTAACTATTTGCAGACTCTCTCTCATTTAAGAATTTCAGATCTTGGTATTTCATTCAAACAGCAATCAAAACAAAACAAAATGACCTTTGAAGGATAGCACAACTCATGTGAAGAAGCAAAAACTTAGGTTCAACCGATACTAACCGATAATTGTTGAAGAAGAAAGGTGGGATGCCTATCGGGGCATCCCCAAACTTGGATGCTTGAGACTTCTTAGAATATTATCTTGGGGTGCCTTGGGCATCCCCAAGCTTGAGATTTTGTGTCTCCTTAATTCCTCTCATATCACGGTTTCCTAAATCTCGAAAGCTTCATTCACACCAAACTCACAAGAACTCGTGAGATAAGTTAATATAAAACAATGCAAAAACCTTATCATTTTCTACTGTAACAAATTACTAACATTATATTCAACATTTAATATTAAATGTCTCTGCATATTTAATACTCCTATCCTCAAATAGAATCATTAAACAAGCAAACATATGCAAACATAACAGCAATCTGCCAAAACAGTATAGTATGTAAAGAATGCAAGATTCATCATACCTCCCTAACTCCAAAAATTATAAGAAACATACTACGCTGTAGAAGATTTATCAGATATCATTATGCAAAAAGATTCAATATTATATCATTCTCTGACTTTTCTAGGGAATTTTTGCAACAGCGGTAAACTTTCTGTTTTGAAACAGCAACATGTATACATGCAAAATAAGCATGGTAAAGGCTATCCTTGACATTTTTATTGAAAATATAGATGCAAAACATTATTCTAAATAACAGCAAGTAAATACTAACAAAATAAAATGACGCTCCAAGCAAAACACATATCATGTGGTGAATAAAAATATAGCTCCAAGTAAAGTTACCGATGAACGAAGATGAAAGAGGGGATGCCTTCCGGGGCATCCCCAAGCTTAGGCTCTTGGTTGTACTTTAATATTACCTTGAGGTGTCTTGGGCATCCCCAAGCTTAGGCTCTTGCCACTCCTTATTCCATATTCCATCGAATCTTTACCCAAAACTTGGAAACTTCACAACACAAAACTCAACACAAAACTCGTAAGCTCCATTAGTATAAGAAAATAAATCACCACTTGGGTACTGTAATTAACTAATTATTTATTTATATTGGTATAATATCTACTGTATTCCAACTTTTCTATGGTTCATACCCTCCGATACTACTCATAGATTCATCAAAGGAAGCAAACAACACATAGAAAACAGAATCTGTCAAAAACAGAACAGTCTGTAGTAATATGTATCATTCTAATACTTATGTAACTCCAAAAATTATGAAATAAATTGGTGTACCTGAGGAATTTGTATATTAATCATATTCAAAAATAATCAACCTAAAATCACTCTCCAGTAAACAATGGCAGCTAATCTCGTGAGCGCAAAGTTTCTGTTTTTTACAGCAAGATCATAAAGACTTCACCCAAGTCTTCCCAAATGTTCTACTTGGAACAAACACTAATTAAAACATAAAACCACATCTAACCAGAGGCTAGATAAATTATTTATTACTAAGCAGGAGCAAAAATCAAGGAACAAAAATAAAGTTGGGTTGCCTCCCAACAAGCGCTATCGTTTAACGCCCCTAGCTAGGCATGATGATTTCAATGATGCTCACATAAAAGATAAGAATTGAAACATAAAGAGAGCATCATGAAGAATATGACTAGCAAATTTAAGCCTAACCCACTTCCTATGCATAGGGATTTTTTGAGCAAACAACTTATGGGAACAATAATCAACTAGCATAGGAAGGCAAAACAAGCATAACTTTAAAATTTTAAGCACATAGAGAGGAAACTTGGTATTATTGCAATTCCTACAAGCATGTGTTCCTCCCTCATAATAATTTTCAGTAGCATCATGAATGAATTCAACAATATAACCAGCACATAAAGCATTCTTTTCATGATCTACTTGCATAGAAATTTTACTACTCTCCACATAAGCAAATTTATTCTCATCAATAGTAGGGGGAGCAAACTCAACGAAATAACTATCATGTGAGGCATAATCCAATTGAAAACTAAAATCACGATGAAAAGTTTCATGGTTATCATTATTCCTAATAGCATACAAGTCATCACAATAATCATCATACATAGCAACTTTGTTCTCATAATCAATTGGAACCTCTTCCGAAATAGTGGGTTCATCGTTAAATAAAGGCATGACCTCTCCAAATCCACTTTCATCAATATAATCATCATAAATAGGAGGCATGATTTCATCATAATAAATATTCTCATCAAAACTTGGGGGATAAAAAATATCATATTCATCAAGCATAGCATCCCCAAGCTTGTGGCTTTGCATATCATTAGCATCATGGATATTCAAAGAATTCATACTAATAACATTGCAATCATGCTCCTCATTCAAATATTTAGTGCCAAAAAATTTATAGATTTCTTCTTCTAGCACTTGAGCACAATTTTCCTTACCATCATTCTCACGAAAGATATTAAAAAGATGAAGCGTATGAGCCAAACTCAATTACATTTTTTGTAGTTTTATTTTATAGATTAAACTAGTGATAAAACAAGAAACAAAAAGATTCGATTGCAAGATCTAAAGATATACCTTCAAGCGCTCACCTCCCCGGCAACGACGCCAGAAAAGAGCTTGATGTCTACTACGCAACCTTCTTCTTGTAGACGTTGTTGGGCCTCCAAGTGCAGAGGTTTGTAGGACAGTAGCAAATTTCCCTAAAGTGGATGACCTAAAGTTTATCAATTCGTGGGAGGCGTAGGATGAAGATGGTCTCTCTCAAACAACACTGCAACCAAATAACAAAGAGTCTCTTATGTCCCCAACACACCCAATACAATGGTAAATTGTACAGGTGCACTAGTTCGGCGAAGAGATGGTGATACAAGTGCAATATGGATGGTAGATATAAGGTATTTGTAATCTGAAATTATAAAAACAGCAAGGTAACAAGTGATAAAAGTGAGCGTAAACGGTATTGCAATGGTAGGAAACAAGGCCTAAGGTTCATACTTTCACTAGTGCAAGTTCTCTCAACAATAATAACATAATTGGATCATATAACTATCCCTCAACATGCAACAAAGAGTCACTCCAAAGTCACTAATAGCGGAGAACAAACGAAGAGATTATGGTAGGGTACGAAACCACCTCAAAGTTATCCTTTTTGATCTATCTATTCAAGAGTCCGTAGTAAAATAACATGAAGCTATTCTTTCCGTTCGATCTATCATAGAGTTCATACTAGAATAACACCTTAAGACACAAATCAACCAAAACCCTAATGTCACCTAGATACTCCATTGTCACCTCAAGTATCCGTGGGCATGATTATACAATATGCATCACACAATCTCAGATTCATCTATTCAACCAACACAAAGTACTTCAAAGAGTGCCCCAAAGTTTCTACCGAAGAGTCAAGACGAAAACGTGTGCCAACCCCTATGCATAATTCCCGAGGTCACTGAACCCGCAAGTTGATCACCAAAACATACATCAAGTAGATCACGTGAATATCCCATTTTCACCACAGATAAGCACGGCAAGACATACATCAAGTGTTCTCAAATCCTTAAAGACTCAATCCGATAAGATAACTTGAAAGGGAAAACTCAATCCATTACAAGAGAGTAGGGGGGAGAAACATCATAAGATCTAACTATAATAGCAAAGCTCGTGATACATCAAGATCGTGCCAAATGAAGAACACATGAGAGATAGAGATCAAACACATAGCTACTGGTACATACCCTCAGCCCCGAGGGTGGACTACTCCCTCCTCGTCATGGAGAGCGCCGGGATGATGAAGATGGCCACCGGTGAGGGATCCCCCTCCGGCAGGGTGCCGGAATAGGGTCCCGATTGGTTTTTGGTGGCTACGGAGGCTTGCTGCGGTGGAACTCCCGATCTATTGTTGTACTCGATGTTTTTAGGGTATATGGAGATATATAGGCGAAAGAAGTTGGTCAGGGGAGCCACGAGGGGCCCACGAGGGTGGAGGGCGCGCCCAGGGGGTGGGCGCGCCCCCTGCCTCGTGGCCTCCTTGAAGCTTCCCTAACTTCAGCTCCACGTCTCCTGGATCACATTCGTTCCAAAAATCACATTCCCGAAGGTTTCATTCTGTTTGGACTCCGTTTGATATTCCTTTTCTTTGAAACACTGAAATAGGCAAGAAAACAACAATATGGGTTGGGCCTTCGGTTAATAGGTTAGTCCCAAAAATAATATAAAAGTGTATAATAAAGCCTGTAAACATCCAAAACAGATAATATAATAGCATGAATGCTTCATAAATTATAGATACGTTGGAGACATATCAGTGCTATACGTTCGGTACTTGGATCGGTCGGATCGTGAAGACGTACGACTACATCAACCACGTTGTGCTAACGCTTCCGCTTTCGGTCTACGAGGGTACGTGGATGACACTCTCCCCTCTCGTTGCTATGCATCACCATGATCTTGCGTGTGCGTAGGAAATTTTTTGAAATTACTACGTTCCCCAACACGGATCAGTGTCAAAGTTTGCATCGACATAACCGTTTACGACGAGCTCTTTTCCACCTCCATAAACGAAAAACATATCCTTAGTCCTTTTCAGGTATTTCAGGATGTTCTTGATCGCTGTCCAGTGCTCCACTCTGGGATTACTTTGGTACCTCCCTGCTATGCTTATAGCAAGGCACACATCAGGTCTGGTACACAGCATTGCATACATGATAGAACCTATGGCTGAAGCATAGGGAATGACTTTCATTTTCTCTCTATCTTCTGCAGTGGTCGGGCATTGAGTCTGACTCAACTTCACACCTTGTAACACAGGCAAGAACTCTTTCTTTGACTGGTCCATTTTGAACTTCTTCAAAACTTTATCAAGGTATGTGCTTTGTGAAAGTCCAATTAAGCGTCTTGATTTATCTCTATACATCTTGATGCCCAATATGTAAGTAGCTTCTCCGAGGTCTTTCGTAGAAAAACTCTTATTCGGGTATCCCTTTATGCTATCCAGAAATTATATATCATTTCCAATCAACAATATGTCATCCACATATAATATTAGAAATGCTACATAGCTCCCACTCACTTTCTTGTAAATACAGGCTTCTCCAAAAGTCTGTATAAAACCATATGCTTTGATCACACTATCAAAGCGTTTATTCCAACTCTGAGAGGCTTGCACCAGTCCATAAATGGATCACTGGAGCTTGCACACTTTGTTAGCATCCTTTGGATCGACAAAACCTTCTAGTTGCATCATATACAACTCTTCTTCCATAAATCCATTTAGGAATGCAGTTTTGACATCCATTTGCCAAATTTCATAATCATAAAATGCAGCAATTGCTAACATGATTCGGACAGACTTAAGCATCGCTACGGGTGAGAAAGTCTCATCATAGTCAACTCCTTGAACTTGTCGAAAACCTTTTGCAACAAGTCGAGTTTTGTAAACAGTAACATTACCGTCTACGTCGGTCTTCTTCTTAAAGATCCATTTATTTTCTATGGCTTGCCGATCATCGGGCAAGTCCACCAAAGTCCACACTTTGTTCTCATACATGAATCCCATCTCATATTTCATGGCCTCAAGCCATTTCGCGGAATCTGGGTTCATTATCGCTTCCTCATAGTTCATAGGTTCATCATGGTCCAATAACATGACTTCCAGAATAGGATTACCGTACCACTCTGGTGCGGATCTTATTCTGGAAGACCTACAAGGTTTGATAGTAACTTGATCTGAAGCTCCATGATCATCATCATTAGCTTCCTCACTAATTGCTGTAGTAATCACGGGAACTGATTTCTGTGATGAACTAATTCCCAATAAGGGAGAAGGTACAATTACCTCATCAAGTTCTGCTTTCCTCCCACTCACTTCTTTCGAGAGAAACTCCTTCTCTAGAAAGGACCCATTCTTAGCAACAAAGATTTTGCCTTCAGATATGTGATAGAAGGTGTACCCAACAGTTTCCTTTGGGTATCCTATGAAGACGCACTTCTCCGATTTGGGTTTGAGCTTATCAGGTTGAAGCTTTTTTCCCATAAGCATCGCAGCCCCAAATTTTAAGAAACGACAACTTTGGTTTCTTGCCAAACCATAGTTCATAAGGCGTCATCTCAACGGATAAAATGGTGCCCTATTTAAACTGAATGCAGTCGTCTCTAAAGTATAACCCCAAAACGATAGCGGTAAATCAGTAAGAGACATCATAGATCGCACCATATCCAATAAAGTATGGTTACGACGTTCGAACACACCATTTCGATGTGGTGTTCCAGGTGGCGTCAGTTGTGAGACTATCCCATGTTGTTTCAAATGAAGACCAAACTCGTAACTCAAATATTCTCCTCCACAATCAGATCGTAGAAACTTTATTTTCTTGTTACGATGATTTTCCACTTCACTCTGAAATTCTTTGAACTTTTCAAATGTTTTGGACTTATGTTGCATCAAGTAGATATAACCATATCTGCTCAAATCATCTGTTGTAACATCCCAAATTTCCTATTTGGAATGTTTTACAATTATAGCTAAGCATCCTATGCATCCTGTTTGAATTGAATGCCATTTGAAGTTTCAGAGAATTTTGAGTTTTGAATTTAAAATTCAAACTTTGGCATGTGGGAAACATTTCAAAAAAAAAACTAAGCCTGATAAATACTTGATCAAAAGTATGAGAGGAGCAAACATGACACTCCAAAAACATCAGAGGAAACAATGCCAAAGGATTTGGATTCAATTCTGAATTTTATTTGAATTTGAAAAAAATGGATTTTTATAAAGTTTGGATTTTGCCTTTGGAAAAATGTTCAAATGAAAGGGATTATTCCCCTGATCATTTTGGTATATATACCCTATATAAAATATTTATAGATAATGTTTTATTTTTGTTTTTGTTTTATTTAAAAAAATAAAGAAAAACCCCCCGGGGCGCCAGCCAGGCCACCCCAGGCCCAGCCAGCGCCGCACCCCTCCCCTCCCCGCCTGGCCCAAGCCAGCCGGCCCACTCGGCCAACAGGCCAGCCGAGCCAGGCCAGCCCAGCTCCACCCGACCCCCTCGCCCCTCTCTCCCTCTCGCTGACCCGTGGGACCCGCCCCGTCTTCCCCAACCCCTCGCCCACGCCACGACCTCGCCGGAGATCGACCGGATCCCGAAGGATCCGGGATCCCCCGATCGCCCCGATCCCCTTCCGAAGCTCGCCGGACCCCCAGGCTATAAAGCCTAGCCCCTCCGCACCCCATTCCCCCCCCTAGCCTCGCCGGACCCCCTCTCCCTCTCCCTCACGAGCTCGCCGGAAACCCGAGCCGCCGCCGCCGCCATTTTACTCGCCGCCGACGCCCTAGTCCTCCCCGACCACCCCCAACACCACCGAACCCCTCCCCGACCTCGTCCGCATCTCCCCGACGAGTCGCCGGAGCTCGCCGACGCCCGGACGCCCCGACGCACTCTCGCCGCCGCCGCCGCCGTCGCCGGAGTCCGGTAAGTCACCGGCATCGCCCTCCCCCGTCCGATCCTAGATCTAGGGCTAGGATTAGAAACCCCGAAGGGTTAGGTTTTATTCATAAAACCGGCCGGTTCCGATCGGTTTAGTTTTAGTTTAGGTTTCTATTTTTAGGCCGGTTCGTTTAGTTTAAACCTAGGCCCGTTTAGACTAAGTTACGCCTAGTGCACAGTATAGGCCCATTAGGCCTTTTTCTTTTTAGTTTGAATTTTCTGTTTTAGCCGAATAGTTTCTGTTTTCAAAAATGTATATCTTTTATTCTGTTTAATATTTTTAGATGATTCTTTTTTTGTTGGATTGCAAATTTTCTATAGTTTCTGTAGAATATATATTTAGCTATGTTAAAAATAATTAAAATGGCTTTATTTTAGTTTTAGTCAGAATAGTAAATCTGCTATAACTTTAGTTAGAAAAATTATTTTTGCATGATTCCTTTTGACCCAACTTTATTTTGTCATTGCCAAACCCTAGAAATTAACTTTGGTATTTTAGGATTAATAAATAATTAGTTTAAAGCAGAATCCTATTAATCCTAATTAATTAACTAGTTCCTGTTTTCCTATTAAATTAATTAGTAAATTAATTTATTTTTAACTTGTGATTAGTTATTCTAGGTTAGTTTCTGTCATCCTAATAGTTGAACTTTTATTTATAATTAATAAAAGTTTTTAAATTATTTTCTTAATAGAAATTGGATTAGACCTAAAATGAGTTTTATAATAGCTTTTTAATTAATTCTTTTTGCTCCTAGTTGCTTAGTGAAACCTTTTCTGTTAAGTTAACTTAAAACCATGATTAGGTTATATTAAGGAATTTTTATTATATAAAAACTATTTTTTTTTGCTATGGTTGAAGTAGGGAAACTTTGAGTGATTTTTTCTTTGAGTTTTCCTTTGGTTTTGGTTTTGGTTGCTTTGTTGTGTTAGGTTACTTTTGTTATGTTGTGTTATGTGATCCTATTGTTTTGCTTATTGTGTTCATTGTTTGTCTCGGTAGAGTTTCCGGAGTGCGAAGCTTGCTACTACGACTCTTTAACTTACGAGGATCATCAGCAAGGCAAGTCTTGATCATGTTATTTCTATACCTATGTTTTTGTGCATTAGAATTGTCACCACCCCACCACGCATGCAGTAGTGAAATCTTGAAGTCATTAAACTTGAGTAGTATCATGTGGTAGGATGAACCAATCCCCTTGTTACCATGACCCCGGGACGAAGTAGTTTATTTTGCTATGCTCGTAGACGGGTTTTGGGTTGAGTGAAATTCATAAGCAAGATGTGAGAGTCAATGATGATGACAACCCCATGAACTACAATGATCAAGAAGGACTTCGGAAAATCACTACTGGGTGGAGGACGGTTGACGGGCACCCTGGAGCACCCAGTGGTGGCCGGGATGCATGGAGAAGCGCCATGACATCCTGCGGAAAGCTTCACCCAGCCACGAAGAGAAGGATGGATGCCCCATGACCGGAAGCTTACCTGTGCAGCCGCAAGCCATTATGGGCTCTGGCTGGGTTGACCCTAGTAGTGACGCTGGCTGGACGGTACTACGAGATGTAGAAGAACGGTAGGATTGGATGGGTACCGGCAGTAGCCAGAAGAACTCTTCGGAAGACCCTGTTTCATTCGTCCCGTCTTCAAACACCATGAAGTGCGAAGACTTTAAAAGGAGGGAATGATTCTTGCGGGGAAAGTGCGCAAACCTCTGCAGAGTTTAAAGATCTAATCGATTAGCCGTGTCCCCGGTTACGGACATTTGAGCCTCTGGAACTTGGAAGTATTCGGAATTCTCAACACTGAAACTAATGAATTAATTTGAGGGGTTTATGACTTAATAATTTGGGAACGAGATATTGGTTGGCGGAACCATCTCAATAACTACCAACAATTTGTAGTAATTTGCAAACAAGTCCACTGTAGTAGGATAAAATTGGCTTTACGCAAAATGATGAAACTTAGAGCTCCACAGCCAAAATGCATATAGTGTAGTAACTTTATTATTGTTATTCTTCATGACTTGCCAGCTTATTCCAAAAGCTGACCTACATGGCTGCAACGTCTTATGTTGCAGAGGTATATTCCGATCAGGAGTGAGGCTACGCTCCGCGCTTGGCGATTGCCCTTTGGAGTCGGATGGACTCGCTTTACCTTCGACGCTTCCGCAGCATTAGTAGTTTATTTCTCATGAGTTGGCCTTGAGCCGAATTTATTCCCTTGTAATAAAGACTCTATATGAGAATCGTGTAATAAAATTCAGGTGTGATTGAACTTTGATTACTTTATCGATGTACTGTGAGTACCAGCATGATCTTGGGATGGTACAGACACAGAGATTTGACCGATTTTGGGTCAGGTCGCTACAGAGATGGTATCAGAGCACACGCTGACCGTAGGATCGTAACCCCTAGGATCGGAAAGCCATTAGCAGAGACCATTTACTTTAAATCCTTTTCATTCCGTAAATTCTCCCCTGTTCTATTCTGACTCTTCTCCCCTTTGCAACATTCTAGATGGCCGCCGAGTTCACCCCAGTTTTGCTACCGGAGTTTTGCCAGCCCGATGAGACGATGCCCTTCGGCAGGAAGCTGGTCCAGATGGTAAAGAAGCTGAAGATAGCCTCTGCCCTCGATCACCGGGAAGCCAACCAATGCACTTCCGACGGACACCCGCTACAGGATTGAAGTGCATATCCCAGGGAGAACCTTTGGAGGACACACGGAGCCTATCAACTTTGAGTTCACCGAGTTCAACTGGATCATCGGAAGGGACGTGGCGATCTATCGAGCACTTGGACATCTCCGAGAGGAGTACAGGGCCGAGCTCGATCACTCAGACCTCGCCATGGTTTCTCGCAGGGCAAGGAATGGAGATATCATCCGTACCATTGAGGACGATTCCACTCTCTCGTACATCCAGGACTTGGAGTGTCTTCTCAGGAAACGAGAGATTCAGACTCGCCGTAACTCGAAGACACACCGGAAGCTTTTGTTCCGCGAACTGGAACTGGAGGAGAAGGCACGCGCAGACTTCCTTGGCCATGAGGAAGAAATCACGGACTTCATGGAGATAGTCGACGACCTGAAGATGAAGCTTGCCGCGATAGAGGAAAAGATGGACTTGGGAGAGGACCTTTATCCGAGTGGAGATGAAGGACCCCTCGTGAGCAATGATCAGGATTTTGAAGGGAGTACCACTGAAGGAAACCCCAAGAGGAGGCGCCACTGATGAAGACTTTTTAGTCGACCACCATGTTATCTTTTACTTTTTCGACGATCAGTTAGGCCGATGTTTTTCCTTCGATTAGTCATGAGCTTTTGTAATCGAGATTGAACCATGTTTGAATGGAATGAATAAATGATTGGTGTGTTATATGATTGTGCATTCATATGGGTAGTGTTATTCCTCATAGACCATTGTTCTATTCTAATTTCTCATCCACTCCAAAACACCAGATGCCTCCGAGACGTGACACTGGTTTCCCGCCGGAGCTCACCCAGCTGCTCCAGCAGCAGAATGCACTGATGCAGCTCCTTATTCAGAATCAGAACAACACCGCCAACAATCCACCGCCACCACCCACTGTGGACAACTTGACTCGATTTCTGAGGTTGAATCCGCCAGTGTTCTCTAGTAGCACTGAGCCAATTGTGGCTGATGATTGGCTCCGCAAAGTCGGAAGAGAGCTAGTCACCGTTGGATGCACTGATGCTGAGAAGGTGCGCTTTGCCGCACATCAACTTGATGGACCTGCAGCTTCTTGGTGGGAGAACTACACCGCCACTTATCCCATTGGTGCTATCACATGGGATCAGTTCCAGCAGGCCTTCCGCACTGCTCATGTCTCAGCTGGAGCCATGAGTCTGAAGAAGCGTGAGTTCCGCAACTTACGCCAGGGGAACCGTACTGTGGCACAGTACGTGGATGAATTCAGCAAGCTTGCTCGCTATGCCCCTGATGATGTGGCCACAGATGCCGCCAAGCAGGAGAAGTTCCTCGAGGGACTCAATGATGAACTGAGCATGCAGCTCATTGTGGCTACCTTCAACAACTACCAGGAGCTGGTAGACAAGGCCACCATTCTTGAAGGCAAGCAGCAGCAGATAGAAAGCCGCAAGCGGAAGTACAGCCAGGGGAAACACAACTCCGGAGCTCAGCAGAAGCCCCGTTATGCACCATACTCAGGAGGGCACACCCATCATAACCATGGAGGTCATAACCATGGAGGAAATGGGAACAACCGTCACCAGGACAACAAGTCAGGCAATGGCAATCAGCATCGTTCTGCCCCGGCTCCGAAGGATCTGAGCCACATCACCTGTTTCAAGTGCCAGAAGACAGGGCACTACGCCACCGACTGCCCGGAGGCCAAGCAGAGGAATGGAAATGGCAATGGAGGCTCAGCGAAGAAGCCCAATCCGTTCCCTCGTGCTCAGGTGAACCACATCGACGTGGAGGACGTCTATGATCAGCCAGACACTGTGGTTGGTAAGTTTTTATTGAATTCACGTTCAGTATTGGTACTCTTTGATTCTGGTGCAACGCATTCATTCATATCAAGGGTAGTTGTGGAAAAGTACGGGTTGCCCACTAAAACCCTTAGAAGCCCCCTTCGCGTCAGTTCTGCAGGAGGAGAAATGATGGCAGGCTTAGGCTGTCATGCAACCCTCAACATCGGGAACCATAAATTTCCCGCAGACCTCATAGTGTTGGAAACCCAGACCTTGGATGTAATCCTAGGCATGGATTGGTTGACTAAGTTTGAAGGGAACATAGACTGTGCCCGCAAGTCGATTCTGCTCACCACCCCGGAGCAGAAGAGGATCAAGTATGTAGCCAGGCATAGCCAGATGAAGAATCAGGTGCATTCCCTCACGGGAGTTGTTCAGGAGGAAGTGCCAGTAGTGCAAGACTTTCCCGATGTGTTTCCGGAGGAATTACCAGGAATGCCACCGGACAGGGACATTGAATTTCTGATCGAGTTGTTGCCCGGCACAGCCCCAATATCCAAGAGACCTTATCGGATGCCACCGAACGATTTGAAGGAGATCAAGAACCAAATTAATGAGCTGTTGAAGAAGGAAGTCGGATTCCTCGGACATGTTATTTCAGGAGAAGGAATAGCAGTTGACCCCACCAAGGTTGTATCAGTCACCGATTGGCAGTCACCCACCACAGTCAAGGAGATCCGCAGTTTTCTCGGACTCGCAGGATATTATCGGAGGTTTATTGAGAATTTCTCGAAGATTGCCAAGCCCATGACTGAGCTGTTGAAGAAGGAAGCCAAGTATGTTTGGACCGAGGCTTGTGAAGCCAGTTTTCAGGAATTGAAGAAATGTTTGGTTACAGCCCCAGTACTGATTTTGCCGGACATACACAAGGATTACCAGGTATATTGTGACGCTTCTCGTCAGGGACTCGGAGGAGTACTCATGCAGGAAGGAAAAGTTGTAGCTTATACCTCCAGACAGCTACGACCACACGAGCTGAATTATGCCACACATGATTTGGAGTTAGCAGCCGTAGTGCATGCACTCAAGACTTGGAGACATTTCCTCATCGGAAACCGTTGTGATGTTTACACAGATCACAAGAGCTTGAAGTATATTTTCACACAGAAGGAATTGAATCTCAGGCAGAGGAGATGGCTAGAATTGATAAAGGACTATGACATGAGATTGCATTACCACCCCGGTAGAGCTAATGTTGTAGCAGATGCTTTGAGTCGTAAGAGTAATGTGAATACTCTTACAGCAGGAGGATTACCCCAGGAGTTAGTCGATGACCTCAGAGATCTCCGACTGGAGATAGTTCCGAGAGGATTTGTGGCAACTCTGGAAGTACAGTCCACTTTGGCCGAAAGGATTCGTGAAGCCCAGAAGTCGGACAAGGGAATTGATGAGATAAAGCAAAAGATGGAGGAAGGAAAAGCTAAAGGATTCCGTAAGGATGAACACGGAACTATATGGTTTGAGGATCGTATTTATGTGCCCAATGATCCCGAACTCAGGAAGCTAATTCTTCAGGAGGCTCATGATTCACCGTACTCGATTCACCCCGGCAACACCAAGATGTACCTGGATTTGAAGCAAAGTTTCTGGTGGACAGGTATGAAGAAGGAAATTGCCGAGTATGTAGCCGTATGCGATGTTTGTCAACGAGTGAAGGCAGAACATCAGAAGCCAGCAGGGTTACTTCAACCTTTGCCGATTCCCGATTGGAAATGGGAGAAACTTGGTATGGATTTCATCACAGGATTACCCAGGACCCGTTCAGGTTATGATTCCATCTGGGTAGTGGTTGATCGTTTGACCAAGGTAGCTCACTTCATTCCCGTGAAGACTACCTATACCAGTGCTAAGTTGGCCAAGATATACATGACCAGGATCGTATGTCTGCATGGAGTTCCGAGGAAAATCGTGTCTGATAGAGGAACACAGTTTACCTCAAAGTTTTGGAAGCAGTTGCATGAAACTTTGGGTACAAGGCTGGAATTCAGTACAGCTTTTCATCCGCAGACAGATGGACAGACCGAGAGAGTCAACCAGATTCTGGAGGACATGTTGAGAGCTTGCGTGCTAGACTATGGGTCTAGCTGGGATGATAATTTGCCATACGCAGAGTTCTCGTACAACAACAGTTATCAATCCAGTTTGAAGATGGCCCCTTTCGAAGCTCTATACGGAAGGAGGTGCAGAACACCATTGCTGTGGGATAGTGTTGGAGATCGATCACTTTTCGGTTCCGACCTTATCAGGGATTCCGAAGAGAAAGTCAAGCTGATTCGAGACAGACTCAAGATAGCACAGTCGCGACAGAAGAGTTATGCCGACAGTAAGCGCAAGGAGGTAACTTACGAAGTCGGAGACCGAGCATATCTTCGTGTGTCTCCACTTCGTGGGATCAAGAGGTTTGGAGTCAAAGGAAAGTTAGCACCCCGATTCATTGGCCCATACAAAATCCTCGAACATCGTGGAGAGGTTGCGTACAAGTTGGAATTGCCGGAAGGATTGTCCGGAGTTCATGATGTCTTCCATGTTTCTCAGCTGAAGAAGTGTCCTGCCGACATGGCCGATGTTCCGTTGAGAGACACAGTGCCCCTAGAGGCCATACAGCTTGATAGTGATCTGACTTACAAGGAGAAACCCGTCCGTATTCTCGAGACTGCAAGCAGAGTCACCCGCAGCAAGGTCATCAAGTTTTGCAAGGTGCTGTGGAGTCACCACACCGAGGAAGAAGCCACCTGGGAACGCGAAGAAGATCTTCGTCGAGACCATCCGCACCTATTTGCTAGCCAACCCGAATCTCGAGGGCGAGATTCATCTTAAGGTGGGTAGGTTTGTAACATCCCAAATTTCCTATTTGGAATGTTTTACAATTATAGCTAAGCATCCTATGCATCCTGTTTGAATTGAATGCCATTTGAAGTTTCAGAGAATTTTGAGTTTTGAATTTAAAATTCAAACTTTGGCATGTGGGAAACATTTCAAAAAAAAACTAAGCCTGATAAATACTTGATCAAAAGTATGAGAGGAGCAAACATGACACTCCAAAAACATCAGAGGAAACAATGCCAAAGGATTTAGATTCAATTCTGAATTTTATTTGAATTTGAAAAAAATGGATTTTTATAAAGTTTGGATTTTGCCTTTGGAAAAATGTTCAAATGAAAGGGATTATTCCCCTGATCATTTTGGTATATATACCCTATATAAAATATTTATAGATAATGTTTTATTTTTGTTTTTGTTTTATTTAAAAAAATAAAGAAAAACCCCCCGGGGCGCCAGCCAGGCCACCCCAGGCCCAGCCAGCGCCGCACCCCTCCCCTCCCCGCCTGGCCCAAGCCAGCCGGCCCACTCGGCCAACAGGCCAGCCGAGCCAGGCCAGCCCAGCTCCACCCGACCCCCTCACCCCTCTCTCCCTCTCGCTGACCCGTGGGACCCGCCCCGTCTTCCCCAACCCCTCGCCCACGCCACGACCTCGCCGGAGATCGACCGGATCCCGAAGGATCCGGGATCCCCCGATCGCCCCGATCCCCTTCCGAAGCTCGCCGGACCCCCAGGCTATAAAGCCTAGCCCCTCCGCACCCCATTCCCCCCTAGCCTCGCCGGACCCCCTCTCCCTCTCCCTCACGAGCTCGCCGGAAACCCGAGCCGCCGCCGCCGCCATTTTACTCGCCGCCGACGCCCTAGTCCTCCCCGACCACCCCCAACACCACCGAACCCCTCCCCGACCTCGTCCGCATCTCCCCGACGAGTCGCCGGAGCTCGCCGACGCCCGGACGCCCCGACGCACTCTCGCCGCCGCCGCCGCCGTCGCCGGAGTCCGGTAAGTCACCGGCATCGCCCTCCCCCGTCCGATCCTAGATCTAGGGCTAGGATTAGAAACCCCGAAGGGTTAGGTTTTATTCATAAAACCGGCCGGTTCCGATCGGTTTAGTTTTAGTTTAGGTTTCTATTTTTAGGCCGGTTCGTTTAGTTTAAACCTAGGCCCGTTTAGACTAAGTTACGCCTAGTGCACAGTATAGGCCCATTAGGCCTTTTTCTTTTTAGTTTGAATTTTCTGTTTTAGCCGAATAGTTTCTGTTTTCAAAAATGTATATCTTTTATTCTGTTTAATATTTTTAGATGATTCTTTTTTTGTTGGATTGCAAATTTTCTATAGTTTCTGTAGAATATATATTTAGCTATGTTAAAAATAATTAAAATGGCTTTATTTTAGTTTTAGTCAGAATAGTAAATCTGCTATAACTTTAGTTAGAAAATTATTTTTGCATGATTCCTTTTGACCCAACTTTATTTTGTCATTGCCAAACCCTAGAAATTAACTTTGGTATTTTAGGATTAATAAATAATTAGTTTAAAGCAGAATCCTATTAATCCTAATTAATTAACTAGTTCCTGTTTTCCTATTAAATTAATTAGTAAATTAATTTATTTTTAACTTGTGATTAGTTATTCTAGGTTAGTTTCTGTCATCCTAATAGTTGAACTTTTATTTATAATTAATAAAAGTTTTTAAATTATTTTCTTAATAGAAATTGGATTAGACCTAAAATGAGTTTTATAATAGCTTTTTAATTAATTCTTTTTGCTCCTAGTTGCTTAGTGAAACCTTTTCTGTTAAGTTAACTTAAAACCATGATTAGGTTATATTAAGGAATTTTTATTATATAAAAACTATTTTTTTTGCTATGGTTGAAGTAGGGAAACTTTGAGTGATTTTTCTTTGAGTTTTCCTTTGGTTTTGGTTTTGGTTGCTTTGTTGTGTTAGGTTACTTTTGTTATGTTGTGTTATGTGATCCTATTGTTTTGCTTATTGTGTTCTTTGTTTGTCTCGGTAGAGTTTCCGGAGTGCGAAGCTTGCTACTACGACTCTTTAACTTACGAGGATCATCAGCAAGGCAAGTCTTGATCATGTTATTTCTATACCTATGTTTTTGTGCATTAGAATTGTCACCACCCCACCACGCATGCAGTAGTGAAATCTTGAAGTCATTAAACTTGAGTAGTATCATGTGGTAGGATGAACCAATCCCCTTGTTACCATGACCCCGGGACGAAGTAGTTTATTTTGCTATGCTCGTAGACGGGTTTTGGGTTGAGTGAAATTCATAAGCAAGATGTGAGAGTCAATGATGATGACAACCCCATGAACTACAATGATCAAGAAGGACTTCGGAAAATCACTACTGGGTGGAGGACGGTTGACGGGCACCCTGGAGCACCCAGTGGTGGCCGGGATGCATGGAGAAGCGCCATGACATCCTGCGGAAAGCTTCACCCAGCCACGAAGAGAAGGATGGATGCCCCATGACCGGAAGCTTACCTGTGCAGCCGCAAGCCATTATGGGCTCTGGCTGGGTTGACCCTAGTAGTGACGCTGGCTGGACGGTACTACGAGATGTAGAAGAACGGTAGGATTGGATGGGTACCGGCAGTAGCCAGAAGAACTCTTCGGAAGACCCTGTTTCATTCGTCCCGTCTTCAAACACCATGAAGTGCGAAGACTTTAAAAGGAGGGAATGATTCTTGCGGGGAAAGTGCGCAAACCTCTGCAGAGTTTAAAGATCTAATCGATTAGCCGTGTCCCCGGTTACGGACATTTGAGCCTCTGGAACTTGGAAGTATTCGGAATTCTCAACACTGAAACTAATGAATTAATTGAGGGGTTTATGACTTAATAATTTGGGAACGAGATATTGGTTGGCGGAACCATCTCAATAACTACCAACAATTTGTAGTAATTTTGCAAACAAGTCCACTGTAGTAGGATAAAATTGGCTTTACGCAAAACGATGAAACTTAGAGCTCCACAGCCAAAATGCATATAGTGTAGCAACTTTATTATTGTTATTCTTCATGACTTGCCAGCTTATTCCAAAAGCTGACCTACATGGCTGCAACGTCTTATGTTGCAGAGGTATATTCCGATCAGGAGTGAGGCTACGCTCCGCGCTTGGCGATTGCCCTTTGGAGTCGGATGGACTCGCTTTACCTTCGACGCTTCCGCAGCATTAGTAGTTTATTTCTCATGAGTTGGCCTTGAGCCGAATTTATTCCCTTGTAATAAAGACTCTATATGAGAATCGTGTAATAAAATTCAGGTGTGATTGAACTCTGATTACTTTATCGATGTACTGTGAGTACCAGCATGATCTTGGGATGGTACAGACACAGAGATTTGACCGATTTTAGGTCAGGTCGCTACATGTGTGAAGGTAAGAAAATAACGATACCCACCACGAGCCTCAACACTCATTGGGCCGCATACATCAGTATGTATTATTTCTAGTAAGTCAGTAGCTTGTTCCATTGTTCCGGAGAATGGAGTTTTAGTCATCTTGCCCATACACGGTTCGCAAGCACCAAGTGATTCATATCAAGTGATTCCAAAAGTCCATCAGCATGGAGTTTCTTCATGCGCTTTACAGCGATATGACCCAAATGACAGTGCCACAAATAAGTTGCACTATCATTATTAACTTTGCATCTTTTGGCTTCAATACTATGAATATGTGTATCATCACTATCGAGATTCAATAAAAACAGACCACTCAACAAGGGTGCATGACTATAAAAGATATTACTCATATAAATAGAACAAACATTATTCTCTAATTTAAATGAATAATCGTCTTGCATTAAACAAGATCCAGATATAATGTTCATGCTCAACGCTGGCACCAAATAACAATTACTCAGGTCTAAAACTAATCCCGATGGTAGATGTCGAGGTAGCGTGCCGACAATGATCACATCGACCTTGGAACCATTTCCCACGCACATCGTCACCTCTTCCTTAGCCAATCTTCGCTTAATCTGTAGCCCCTGTTTCGAGTTGCAAATATGAGCAACAGAACCAGTATCAAATACCCAGGCGCTACTACGAGCATTAGTTAAGTACACATCAATAACATGTATATCAAATATACCTTTCACTTTGCCATCCTTCTTATCCGCCAAATACTTGGGGCAGTTCCGCTTCCAGTGACCAGTCCCTTTGCAGTAGAAGCACTCAGTTTCAGGCTTAGGTCCAGACTTGGGTTTCTTCTCTTGAGCAGCAACCCGTTTGTCGTTCTTCTTGAAGTTCCCCTTCTTCCCTTTGCCCTTTTTCTTGAAACTAGTGGTCTTGTTGACCATCAACACTTGATGCTCCTTTTTGATTTCTACCTCCGCAGCCTTTAGCATTGCGAAGAGCTCGGGAATAGTCTTGTTCATCCCTTGCATATTATAGTTCATCACAAAGCCTTTATAGCTTGATGACAGTGATTGAAGAACTCTGTCAATGACACAATCAACTAGAAGATCAACTCCTAGCTGAGTCAAGTGGTTATGGTACCCAGACATTCTGACTATGTGTTCACTGACAAAACTATTCTCCTCCATTTTGCAGCTGTAGAACTTGTTTGAGACTTCATATCTCTCAACTCGGGCATTTGCTTGAAATATTGACTTTAACTCTTGGAACATCTCATATGCTCCATGACATTCAAAACGCCTTTGAACTCCCGATTCTAAGCCATAAAGCATGGCACATTGAACTATCGAGTAGTCATCAGCTTTACTCTGACAGACGTTCTTAACGTCATCAGTAGCATCTGCAGCAGGCCTGGCACCTAGCGGTGCTTCCAGGACATAATTCTTCTGTGCAGCAATGAGGATAATCCTCAAGTTACAGAACCAGTCTGTGTAGTTGCTGCCATCATCTTTCAACTTAGCTTTCTCTAGGAACGCATTAAAAATCAAAGGAACGGTAGCACGGGCCATTGATCTACAACAACATAGACATGCAAAATACTATCAGGTACTAAGTTCATGATAAATTAAAGTTCAATTAATCATATTACTTAAGAACTCGCACTTAGATAGACATCCCTCTAATCATCTAAGTGATCACGTGATCCAAATCAACTAAACCATGTCCGATCATCACATGAGATGGAGTACTTTTCAATGGTGAACATCACTATGTTGATCGTATCTACTGTATGATTCACGCTCGACCTTTCGGTCTCAGTATTCCGAGGCCATATCTGCATATGCTAGGCTCGTCAATTTTAACCCGAGTATTATGCGTGTGCAAAACTGGCTTGCACCCGTTGTATGTGAACGTAGAGATTATCACACCCGATCATCACGTGGTGTCTCGGCACGACGAACTGTAGCAATGGTGCATACTCAGGGAGAACACTTGTACCTTGAAATTGAGTAAGGGATCATCTTATAATGCTACCGCCGTACTAAGAAAACTAAGATGCATAAAAGGTAAACATCACATGCAATCAAAATATGTGACATGATATGGCCATCATCATCTTGAGCTCATGATATCCATCACCGAAGCATCGTCATGATCACCATTGTCACCGGCGCGACACCTTGATCTCCATCGTAGCATCGTTGTCGTCTCACCAACTATTGTTACTACGACTATCGCTACCACTTAGTGATAAAGTAAAACAATTACATGGAAATTGCATTGCATACAATAAAGCGACAACCATATGGCTCCTGCCAGTTGCCGATAATTTTGTTAGAAAACATGATCATCTCATACAACAATATCACATCATGCCTTGACCATATCACATCACAGCAAGCCCTACAAAAACAAGTTATACATCCTTTACTTTGTTGTTGTAAGTTTTACGTGGCTGGTACGGGCTTCTAGCAAGAACCGTTCTTACCTATGCATCAGAACCATAATGATTTTTCATCAAGTGTGTCGTTTCAACCTTCAACAAGGACCGGGCGTAGCCACACTCGATTCCACTAAAGTTGGAGAAACAGACACTCACTAGCCACCTATGTGCGAAGCACGTTGGTAGAACCAGTCTCGCGTAAGTGTACGCGTAATGTCGGTCTGAGCCGCTTCATCCAACAATACCGCTGAATCAAAGTATGACATGTTGGTAAGCAGTATGACTATTATCGCCCACAACTCTTTGTGTTCTACTCGTGCAAATAACATCTACGCATAGACCTGGCTCGGATGCCACTATTAGGGAACGCAGTAATTTCAAAAAAAATCCTACGATTACGCAAGGTCTATCTAGGTGATGCATAGAAACGAGAGGGGAGAGTGTTGTCTACGTACCCTCGTAGACCGAAAGCGGAAGCGTTAAGACAACGCGGTTGATGTAGTTGTACGCCTTCATGATCCGACCAATCCTAGCACCGAAGGTGCGGCACCTCCGCGATTTGCACACGTTTAGCTCGGTGACGTCCCACGAACTCTAGATCCAGTTGAGGTCAAGGGAGAGTTTCGTCAGCACGACGGCATGTTGATGGTGATGATGAAGTTACCAACGTAGGGCTTCGCCTAAGCACTACGACGATATGACCGAGGTGGAAATATGTGGAGGGGCGCACCGCACACGGCTAAAAGATCAACTTGATCAACTTGTGTGTCCATGGGGTGCCCCTCCCCTGTATATAAAGGAGTGGAGGAGGGGGGCGACCCGCCTCCTACGGCGCGCCCCAAGGGGGGGGGGGGTTCCTACTCCTACTAGGAGTAGGTTTCCCCCCTTTCCTAGTCCAACTAGGAGGGGGGAGGAAGGGGAAGAGGAGAAGAAGGAAAGGGGGGCCGGCCCCCCTCCCAATTCGGATTAGGCTTGGGGGGGAGCCCCTCCTCTTGGCCGCCTCCTCTCTCTTCCACTAAAGCCCGTGTAGGCCCATTAAGCCCCCGGGGGGTTCGGGTAACCTCCCGGTTCTCCGTTAAATGCCTGAACTCATCCGAAACCTTTCCGGTGTCCAAACGTAACCTTCCAATATATCAATCTTCATGTCTTGACCATTTCGAGACTCCTCGTCGTGTCCGTGATCACATCCGGGACTCCGAACAACCTTCGATACATCATATCACATAAACTCATAATACCAATCGCCATCGAACTTTAAGCATGCGGACCCTACGGGTTCGAGAACTATGTAGACATGACCGAGACACGTCTCCGGTCAATAACCAATAGCGCAACCTGGATGCTCATATTGGTTCCTACATATTCTATGAAGATCTTTACCGGTCAAACCGCATAACAACATATGTTGTTCCCTTTGTCATCGATATGCTACTTGCCCGATATTCGACCATCGGTATCATCATACCTAGTTCAATCTCGTTACCGGCAAGTCTCTTCACTCGTTCCGTAATACTTCATCCAGCAACTAACTCATTAGTTACAAGGCTTATAGTGACGAGGACATCAATACCATTGTTACACCCACAGCCCCTACAACTACATATACTGGACCAATTACTAGAGCTCGCGCACGCCAATTAAGTTCAGGTACTTTCGTTTCTTGGTAATGATTCTAATGTTCATGAGAATATGATGCTGCCTAAATTGGATACATTTGTTTTGCTCACAAGTAAAGGGCTTGGCATGGATAAGAGGGAAGAACAATGAAGCAAGACCAAGCATGGAGATGATTTCCTGCGCAAGGGGGATAAGAACGGAGTTACAAGTGATGATTTCGGGACTTTGAAGCCACCATAATGAGTGCATGATGCCTTGGATGAAATATACAAGATGCCACTTCATAAATTTTGTCTAGAGGCCATTCTAGGTGCCGCGTCACCTTATTATTGGGCCAAGCCCATGTAATTTCGAAATACATAAGTATAGGCTATTTTTAGAGTCCATATGTGTGGGGGAAACAAGAGATAGGGTTGGTTTCGGACCCCTCCACCAAGGGCCACGAAATTCCCCCCTCTTCCTCCATATATACAGCCCTTTGGGCACCGTTTAGACTTTGGGTTTTGTTTCGATTAAAGTTCGCCATAGTTGCAACTTCGCGTACTTTTTTGTGTTCAACGACCAGACAAAGACGTCATAGAACCCCATCTTGATCAATAAATCTTTCATCTTATATTCACAATAACCAGATTGCAATCTCAATTTCTTGCTTGTTCTTCATTTGCTTGCAGGAAATAGACCCTCGTGGTCAGGTTGATCATGCTCTGGCGTGGTCAACAACCTCTTGGAGTTGGTTTAGCGATTGCTAAGGCGCGACGTCCTCGCACGTACGTAGTTGGATCGCCAAAGTCTACTCCTCCGAAACGATAATCACCATCTCATCGAAAGACGGGACACCTTTGCCTCTATCAAGTGGTATCAGATTTCCAGGTTGCTCGGTGAGATTTTATAGTTTTTCGTAGTTTAGATTGAGTATGTTATCATACCTACAGTCCATGAAAAATCCACAAAAAATTTTAGGGTTAGTTCATCATATTCGAACCAATCTGAGCCTTTGCATAATCTTTTTCGGTTTTTGCATTGTTGAATTTGCGGCTACATCTCGTGTCTAGTTGCTGGTCTTAGAGTCTAGTCCTTTAGAGTTTCGACTTTTGTCACAGTTTGTCATGCCGCCGCCGCACCATCTTCATCGCTGCTGCCATATACCACCACCGCTGCCATATCCTACCACCACTGCCATCTACCACCATCGCTGCCATATCCTACCACCGCTGCCATATACCATCAACGTTGCCATATCCTACCACTGTTGTCATATACAACCATATATCCACAACCAATCCGAGTTCTTTTCATATTAGGTTTGTTTTCGAGATCCATCATTTTCCGATTCGTGTTTCCTTGCCTGAGTAGGTTTTGAAAAAAAAGTGTCTGGAGACCCTCGGGCAGTTTTTAGGCCAAAATTTTGGCGACCGAAAATATTTTTTCCCTATCCTATTTTTAGGTTCCAAGGAGCGTTTTGAGACACTCGCCATCATAGTGATTTTTTTGTTGCATTTTTTTGTCGTCGCTGCCCTGATTTTAAAAAGGAAAAAAATTCTGTGCCTATCCTATTACCTTGACTTGGGAAGAGTTTTGAGACACTCGCCATTATAGTGAATTTTCGCAAAAAAAAAGAGCGCAAAAAAAGAGCGAAAAAAAATTTAGACTGTGCTTTTCCCTTGTTTACATGTCGCGTCGTGATTTTGTTAGTGTTCTAGGTTCGCGTCTCTAGCACGGTCTAGCCTAGGACCAGCACAGTACCGTCGTTGAGTGTTTATTCAACTTTGCATCTCTGAATTGATTATTGCTGACCCTTTTTGCTACCATATTATAAGCATTCCTAGCCCCACATACATCTACGTCATGCGTTTGAGTCTTCCTGGTAATCGCTCTATCCAAGCTTTGAGAGTTTTGACTACAACGGTTGCCGATCACCACGTGCTGTTGGGTAAGAACTGGTAAGAATTTGAGATTCGCTTGACGGATTTGTGACACCCCACCACCACCATTTTCCAGTAGTCTGTAGGATCATATTCTTGTCTGTTTCTATTGTTGCTAACTATGGCAGGACCACAAGCCGGCGAGATTAACTGGGAGAACATGACGAACAAGGAGCTTCATGATAAGTTTCATCAAATGTTGGGTCAACAGGTGGAAGACGTAACGGCCAGCTTTGGAAAGGCAATGGAGAAGATGGATGACATTGAGAAGACAATTGACACCAAGTTGGACGCCAAGTTCGATGAGTTACTCAAATGTCTCCCACCACCAGCTTCAAGCCGCGATACAGTAGGGTGAGCACAGCGTATTCCTCTTGAGCCAGGACAAAATTCTGGTGCCGCTGCTACTTCTGTTGATGCTTCTGTAGCTCCTGCTGCTACTGCAGAGGTGGAGGACTATTACGAGGATGAGGTTGATCAAAATCAGAACTACGTGCAGCCACCAACACCACCACCAGTAGGTCAACCTCAGGTATATATTCGCAGTGGTAGGCCTGCACCACCACCTCAGGTATGAGATTAGGACCATATTCCTAAACTGAAATTGGATATTCCATCATTTGAGGGTAGATACATTCCCGGTGTATATCTTACTTGGGAGTTAGAAACTGAACAACGTTTACATGTTTACAATATCCCGAGGAGAGATGGGTTGCTACTGCTGTTTGTGCTTTCACTAGTTTTGCATGTGTATGGTGGTCTGAACATTGTAGATTATATCCTATTCCAGCTACTTGGGCTGCTTTGAAAACTGCTATGCGTACTCGTTGGGTTCGACCATATTATCAACGTGAATTACTTTAAAAACTGTAGCGTCTGAGACAAGGGAAAAATTATGTAGAAGAATATTATCAGGAATTACAAACTAGCATGATTAGATGTGGTATTGTTAAGGAGAATGAAGCTATGCTTGCACGTTTTATGGGTGGATTAAATAGAGAGATTCATACCATTCTAGAGTATAAGGAGTATACTAATATCACTTGTTTATTCCATCTTGCTTGTAAAGCTGAACGTGAAGTGCAGATTGACAAGCCTTGGCACGAACTAACTTTTCTGCAGGTCGACCTTCATCATGGACACCGCGTGCATCTTCTACTTCCACTACACCAGCACCTCCATCAGGTGCCACCTCCAGCCGTGATACAAGAAAGCAGGCACAACCACCACTATCTGCCAAGAGCGCACTTGCCAGGCTTGCATAGAGCTCTTCTTCTTCCATGGCATCAACCGGGCACACAAGTGATATTATTTGTCGTCGTTGTAAGGGAAGAGGTCATTATGCGAGAGAATGCAAATCTTAGTGTGTGATGATTGCTACTGAGGATGGTGGGTAGGAGTCCGCTAGTGACTATGATGAGGAGACTTTGGCTCTTATTACACGTGAAGAACATGGTGGAGATGATTCTGAACATGAGACGCAATACATGGCTCCTGAAGATGCTGACAGGTATGAATGTTTCGTTTCTCAACGTGTTTTGAGTGTGCAGGTCACACAAGTTGAGCAAAATTAGAGGCATAATTTGTTCCATACAAAGGAAGTTGTGAAGGAACGTTCTGTTCGCGTCATCATTGATGGAGGGAGCTGCAACAACTTGGCTAGCATGGAGATGGTGGATAAGTTATCTCTCACCACAAGACCACATCCATATCCTTACTATATCCAATGGTTCAATAATAGCAGCAAGGTTAAGGTAGCGCGTGCTGTTCATGTGCATTTTAGTATCTCTACATATGCTCATTATGTTGATTGTGATGTGGTACCCATGCAAGCATGTTCCTTATTACTTGGTAGACCATGGAAATTTGATAAAAAATTTGTACACCATGGTAGAAACAATCAGTATACTCTTGTTCATAAGGATAAACATATTACTTTACTTCCTATGTCTCCTGATTCCATTTTGAAAGATGATATTAATAGAGCTAATAAAGCAAAACAAGAGAAAAATAAGAGTGAAAATCAGATTGTGGCAAAAGATTTTGAGCAACAAATGAAGCCTAATAATAAACCATCTAGTGTTGCTTATGAAATTAAATTGAAAAGTGCATGTTTATTTGCCACCAAATCTGATATTCATGAGCTAGATTTCAGCAAATCTGTTTGCTATGCTTTTGTGTGCAAAGAGGCATTATTTTCATTCGAGGACGTGCCTTCCTCTTTGCCTCCTGCTGCCACTAACATTTTGCAGGAGTTCGATGACGTCTTTCCACAAGACGTGCCATCGGGATTACCGCCTATTCGAGGGATTGGGCATCAGATTGACTTAATTCCCGGTGCTTCACTGCCAAACTGTGTGCCATACCGTACCAATCCAGAGGAGATGAAAGAGATTATGCGTCGACTACAGGAGCTTCTCGACAAAGGTTATATATGTGAATCCCTTAGTCCTTGTGATGTTCCTATTATTCTAGTGCCGAAAAAGAATGGTACATCGCGTATGTGTGTTGATTGTAGAGGCATTAATAATATTACTATTCGTTATCGTCATCCTATTCCTAGGCTAGATGATATGCTTCATGAATTGAGTGGCTATACAATATTCTCCAAAGTTGATTTGCGTAGAGGATGCCATCAAATTCGTATGAAATTGGAGGATGAATGGAAAACAACATTTAAAACTAAGTTTGGATTATATGAGTGGTTAGTCATGCCTTTTGGGTTAACTAATGCACCTAGTACTTTCATGAGATTAATGAACGAAGTTTTACGTGCTTTCATTGGATGATTTGTGGTAGTCTATTTTGATGATATACTGATTTATAGCAGATCTTTGGAGGAACATTCGGAACATTTACGTGTTGTTTTTCTTGCTTTACGTGATGCACGTTTGTTTGGTAACCTTGGGAAGTGCATCTTTTGCACCGACCGAGTATCTTTTCTTGGCTATGTTGTTACTCCACAGGGAATTGAATTGATAAAGCCAAGATTGAAGCTATTGAGAGTTGGCCGCAGTCCAAAACGGTCACAAAAGTGAGGAGTTTTCTTGGCCTCGTTGGATTCTATTGGCGTTTTGTGAGAGATTTCAGCACCATTGCTGCACCTCTCAATGAGCTTACAAAGAAAGATGTGTCTTTTGTTTGGGGTACCGCACAGGAAAAATCCTTCACGGTATTGAAAGATAAGTTGACACATGCTCCTTTACTCCAACTTCCTGATTTTAATAAGACTTTTGAGCTTGAATGTGATGCTAGTGGAATTGGATTAGGAGGTGTGTTATTACAAGATGGCAAACCTGTTGCATACTTTTCTGAAAAATTGAGTGGGCCTAGTCTAAATTATTCTACTTATGATAAAGAATTATATGCTCTTGTTTGGACTTTAGAAACATGGCAACATTATTTATGGCCCAAAGAATTTGTTGTACATTCTGATCATGAATCTTTGAAACATATTAAAATTCAAGCTAAAATGAATCATAGACATGCTAAATGGGTTGAATTCATTGAGACTTTCCCTTATGTCATTAAACACAAGAAGGGTAAAGAAAATGTTATTTTTGATTCATTTTCTTGTTGCTATACTATGCTTTCACAACTTGACTTCAAAATATTTGGTTTGGAGACCATCAAAGATCAATATGTGCATGATGTTGATTTTAAAGATGTAATGCAGAATTGTAAAGAAGGAAGAATGTGGAACAAGTTCATCATTAATGATGGATTTGTGTTCCGTGCTAACAAGCTATGCATTTCAGCTAGTTCTGTTCGTCTTTTGTTGTTGCAGGAGGCTCATGAAGGAGGATTAATGGGACACTTTGGCATGAAGAAGACGGAGGACGTACTTGCTACACATTTCTTTTGGCCAAAGATGAGACGGGATGTTGAGCGTTTTATTGCTCACTGTACTACATGTCAAAAAGCTAAGTCACGACTCAATCCTCATGGTTTATATATGCATTTTCCTGTACCTAGTGTTCCTTGGGAGGATATATCTATGGACTTTGTTTTAGGTTTACCTCGAAAAAATAAGGGGAGGGATAGCATATTTGTTGTCATGGATAGATTCTCGAAAATGGCACACTTTATACCATGTCATAAAAGCGATGATGTTGTTAATGTTGATGATTTGTTCTTTCGTGAAATTATCCGCTTGCATGGTGTGCCAAATACTATCATTTCAGATCATGATACTAAATTTCTTAGCCACTTTTGGAGATGTTTATGGGCTAAGTTGGGGACTAAGCTGCTTTTTAGTACTACTTGTCATCCCCAAACTGATGGACAAATTGAAGTAGTCAATAGAACATTGTCTACTATGCTTAGGGCTGTTTTGAAGAATAATAAGAAAATGTGGGAGGAACATTTGCCTCATATTGAATTTGCTTATAATCGTTCATTGCATTCTACTACTAAGATGTGCCCTATTGAGATTATGTATGGTTTCCTACCTCGTGCACCTATTGATTTGTTGCCTCTTCCATCTTCGGAGATGGTTAATTTTGATGCTAAACAACGTGCTGAATTGATCTTAAAAATGCATGAGTTAACTAAGGAAAACATTGAGCGTATGAATGCTAAATATAAACTTGCTGGAGATAAGGGTAGAAAACATGTTGTGTTTGCACCTAGAGATCTTGTTTGGTTACATTTGTGTAAGGATAGATTTCCTGATTTGCAGAAATAAAAGCTAATGCCATGTGCTGATGGTCCTTTTAAGGTGTTGGAGAAAATAAATGATAATGCATATAAACTTGAGCTGCCTGCAGATTTTGGGGTTAGTCCCACTTTTAACATTGCAGATTTGAAGCCTTATTTGGGTGAGGAAGATGAGCTTCCGCCAAGGACGACTTCATTTCAAGAAGGGGAGGATGATGAGGACATCAATACCATTGTTACACCCACAGCCCCTACTGTTACATATACTTGACCAATTACTAGAGCTCGCGCACGCCAATTAAATTATCAGTTACTTTTCATTTCTTGGTAATGATTCTAATGCTCATGAGAATATGATGCTGCCTAAATTGGATACATTTGTTTTGCTCACAAATGAAGGACCCGGCATGGATAAGAGGGAAGAACACTAGAGCAAGACCAAGCATGGAGATGATGGCATGCGCAAGGGGAACAAGAACAGAGTTACAAGTGATGATTTCAGGACTTTGAAGCCACCATAATGAGTGCATGAAGCCTTGGACGAAATATACAAGATGCCACTTCATAATTTTTGTCTAGAGGCCATTCTAGGTGTTGCGTCACCTTATTATTGGGCCGGGCCCATCTAATTTCGAAATACACAAGTATAGGCTATTTTTAGAGTCCGTATGTGTGGGGAAACAAGAGATAGGGTTGGTTTCGGACCCCTCCACCAAGGGCCACGAAATTCCCCCCTCTTCCTCCATATATACAGCCCTTAGGGCACCATTTAGACTTTGGGTTTTGTTTAGATTAAATTTCGTCATAGCTGCAACTTCGCGTACTTCGTTTGTGTTCAACGACCAGACAAAGACGTCACAGAACCCCATCTTGATAAATAAAGCTTTCATCTTATATTCGTAATAACCAGATTGCAATCTCGGTTTCTTGCTTGTTCTTTGTTTGCTCGCAGGAAATAGACCCTCGTGGTCAGGTTGATCATGCTCCGACATGGTCAATAACCTCTCGGAGTTGGTTTAGCGATTGCTAAGGCGCAACGTCCTCACATGTACGTAGTAAGATCATCAAAGTCTACTCCTCCGAAATGATAATCACCATCTCATGAAAGACAGGACACCTTTGCCTCTATCATATAGTGATGAGTATTACCGTGGGGGCCCAGAGATACCTCTCTAACACACGGAGTGACAAATCCCAATATCGATCTATGCCAACCCAACAAACACCTTCGAAGACACCTGTAGAGCACCTTTATAATCACCCATTTACGTTGTGAAGTTTGGTAGCACACAAAGTGTTCCTCCGGTATTCGGGAGTTGCATAATCTCATAGTCTGAGGAACTTGTATAAGTCGTGAAGAAAGCAGTAGCAATGAAGCTGGCACGATCATAATGCTAAGCTAACAGATGGGTCATGTCCATCACATCATTCTCCTAATGATGTGATCTTGTTCATCAAATGACAACACATGTCCATGGTTAGGAAACATAACCATCTTTGATTAACGAGCTAGTCAAGTAGAGGCATACTAGGGACTATATGTTTTGTCTATGTATTCACACATGTACTAAGTTCCGGTTAATACAATTATAGCATGAATAATAAACATTTATCATGAAATAAGGAAATAAATAATAACTTTATTATTGCCTCTAGGGCATATTTCCTTCAGTTGATCAGCAAGCACAAGAGCTGAATTGTAGATTCAACAAACAAGCAACAGAGCTTCTTATCCTGTGTACTTCCTTGGACCCAAAAGATTCATTCTGTCCATTTAACATTGATAATATATGTTCTCTGGCTTCAAAGTTCTATCCTGCTGATTTTAAATAACAAGAAATGAATAATCTAAGATGTCAGTTACGACATTACGAGAATGTTGTACCCACAAGCCCAAAGTTTCAGAATTTGACAACCATATCAGAACTTTGTCAACGACTTGCATCTAGTGGAAAATCAGATGAATATTACTTGATTGACAGGTATCTAATGTTCTCTGTTCCTACATTGTTTGATTTACTCATTGCTAAAAGTTCTAACTACATAATGTACAGACTCATTCGGCTTGTTCTTACTTTACCAGTTTCAACGGCAACGATAGAACGTGCATTTTCTGCCATGAAACTTGTGAAGACAAGGCTTCGGAATAAAATGGAAGATGGATTTCTAAGGGACTGCTTGCTAATTTATATTGAAAAGGAGATTGTTGTTGGAGTATCAGCAGATGCAATTATAGATGAGTTCGATGAACCACCACGTTGTGTGCCATTTAGTTGACAGCCTGGAGCAAGTTAGTTTCTCTATCTACTATTATCTAGATTTTTCTTTTGTGTGATGTATAATTGAAAATTTGCATATCCTCTTGTATCAACGGTGAATGGTGGTGTAATCAATGAAAAATATTATGCCATTACATCTGTTTTACTGTTTTTTGGCCAAAAAATTGTATGGAAGTATTCCTGCCTTCAGCCGGCCCATGTTATACATTTTTCTTGGCTCTACCACTGTACGCAATTGCCTACCTCTTGTATGATTAGTCAAGGCTTGGCTGACCGGCCAACTGATGCCTCTTAATATTTTTGAATCGAGCCGGTCAGATAAGAAACTCGTGGCAAATGGAGTATATAACCAACTTTTAATTCGAGGGATTGGATCGATCGACGGGGCAGTTGACTTTGCGCAAGCTTGCACTACTGCATAGAGTACGTGTATAGACAAAATTGAGTCTTTGACTGTTGAGGTGTGCCTATAGGGGAGAATATTGTTCATTGACATGTCAAAATCAAACAGGGACGTCATGGGCGTATTGTACATAAGTCAGCCAAAACATTTTTTCTTTTTGTAGTACTACACGTAAGTTTGTAACAACTACAAGCTAATCTATCATAACTTACGAAATATCAGTAGTATACAAGGACTATAGTTTCAAGAACAAAACTAACCGGTAAGAATATTTCAACACCATTATCAGGATCTTTATCATTGTCTAATTGAGCATCTACATGAACATCACTATATCATTATTGTTACATTATCACTAGGTGAATGTTCATTACCAGATTGTGTCCCAACATCAAGAATAGAAATATTATTAGTATCCTCAGAAGGTTTTTCAACCCAGATTCACTAGAAGTATGCAAAGTCTTATCATTTTTTTATTTTTTCTTTTTCTTTTTAGATGGACTAGATGCATCTATATTAGTTCTTTGAGAATCTTGTTCAATTCTTTTAGGGTGACTTTCAGGATAAAGTGGCTCCTGAGTCATTCTACCTTCTCTAGTAACTACTCCAAATGATCATTCATATTATTATTCATCTCATTGAGCAAATCATTTTGAGATTTTGCGACTTGTTCTAACTGAGTTTGGACCATGGACGCATGTTTACCTAGACCTTTAACATAATTAGCAATTCTAAACATCAAGCCACTCAAGCGAGCAATCATGTATGCATTACGTTTCAATTGTTTAAAACATATGCATTAAAAATTTCTTACTTAATAATGTAATTGTCAAAATCATCCAAGCATTGACTAACAGATTTATTATAAGGGATATCACCTTCATCAAAACTTATAAGATAAATTATCTCTACTACTGGTGTTGAGGTGTCAAGTCCATGTATTTCTTCAATAGGTGGTAAATTCTTAACATATTCAGCTTTAATGCCCTTTTCTTTCATGGATTTCTTTGCCTCTTGCATATTTTCAGGACTGAGAAATAGAATACACCTCTTCTTCGGAGTTGGTTTAGGTGGTGGTTCAGGAAGTGTCCAATCATTTTCATTCCTCAATATATTATTCAATAGTTCTTCAGCTTGTTCAATAGTTCGTTCGCTGAAAACACAACCAGCACAACTAGTTAGGTAGTCCCTAGAAGTATCGATTAGTCCATTATAAAAGATATCAAGTATTTCATCTTTCTTAAGAGAATGATCAGTGAAACCATTGAGTAATTGGAGAAGCCTCCCCCAAGATCGAGGGAGATTCTCTTCTTCAATTTGCACAAAGTTAAATATTTCTTGTAAGACAGCTTGTTTCTTATGAGTAGAAAAATATTTTTCAGAGAAGTAGTAAATCATATATTGGGGACTACACACACAACCAGGAGCAAGAGTATTAAACCATATCTTAGCATCACCCTTTAACGAGAAAGGAAACAACTTAAGAATATAGTAGTGGCGATTTTTTTCCTCATGAGCAAATAGGGTGGCTATATCATTTAGTTTAGTAAGATGTGTCACAACGGTTTCAGTTTCATAACCATGGAAAGGGTCGGATTCAACCAAAGTAATTAACTCAGGATCGACAAAGAATTCATAATCCTTATTAGTAACAAAGATAGGTGAAGTAACAAACTTAGGATCATATTTCATTCCAGCATTCAATTTTTTTTTCTTTTAGCTTACATAGTAGTTTCTTAAGATCATCTCTATCATTACAAGCAAGAAATTCTCTACCTATCTCCCCATCCATAATATAACCCGAAGGTATCTTAGGAATTTTAATTCTAGGATAGCTAGGCCAAATAGGTGAATCATAATTTTTAGTTTCAATAATTTCATCGGTTTCAGTGATTTCATCAGTTTCAACATCTTCAAATTCTTTAGCTTTAACAAGTTGTTCATCAAGAAATTCACCTAGTGGCACAGTATCATCAAGAAAAGTACTAGCATCTTCAATAGCTTCGTTCATAGAAGAAGTAGTATCAGCAATTACTTGTGAAATATCAAAATTAATAGCAGGTGGTGATGTTGCAAGCATATTCAAAACGGAAGGTGAATCAAGTGTAGAGGTAGATGGCAGTTCCTTACCTCCCCTTGTGTTAGAGGTAATGATCTTGGTTCTATCATACTTAAGATTCTTCATAGTGATCAACAGATATAAATCCCAAGTGACTCAGTAAATAGAGCTATGCTACCCGGCAACGGTGCCAGAACAAGGTCTTGATAACCCACAAGTATAGGGGATCGCAACAGTTTTCTAGGTTAGAGTATTCAACCCAAATGTATTGATTCCACACAAGGGGAGCCAAATAATATTTGCGATGATTAGCAGTATAGTTGTCTATTCAACCACACCTGGAGAACTAGATATCTGCAGCAGAGTTATCGGTAGCACAATAGTATGATAGTTTGGTAGTGGTAACACTGATAGCAGCAGTAACGGTAACTATGGCAGTAGTAGTTTTGTAGCAGTTGTGATAGTAGCAGCAACAACAGTAGTAACTTAACAAAGATCAATATGTGAGAAGCTCATAGGCATTGGATCGGTGATGGATAATTATGTTGGATAACATTCCTCATGTAACAGTTATAACCTAGGGCGACATAGAACTACCTCCAATTCATCAATGTAATGTAGGTATGTATTCCGTATATAGTCATACATGCTTACGATAAGAACTTGCATGACATCTTTTGTCCTACCCTCCCGTGACAGCGGGGTTCATAAGGAAACTAAGGGATATTAAGACGTCCTTTTAATATAGAACCGGAATAAAACATTAACACATAGTGAATACATGAACTCCTCAAACTACGGATTATTGTCACCAGAAAGAATCTCAATTATTGTCACCTTGGAGTATGCGGATCATAACATGTAATAGGTGCGTATAACTTGCAAGATAGGATCAAGAACATAAATATATTCATGAAAACGTAAAGGTTTCAGATCTGAAATCATGGCACTCGGGCCCTAATGACAAGCATTAAGCATAGCAAAGTCATAGCGACATCAATCTCAAAACATAGTGGATACTAGGGATCAAGCCCTAACAAAACTAACTTGATTACATTATAAATCTCATCCAATCCATCACCGTCCAGCAAGCCTACGAAGGAATTACTCACTCCCGGCGATGCGCATCATGAAATTGGTGATGGGGGATGGTTGATGATGAAGATGGCCACGAATCCCCCTCTCCGGAGCCCTGAACAGACTCCAGGTCTGGCCTCCTAATGAAGAACAGGAGGTGGCGGCGGTCAGTATCGTAAAACACGATGAAACTTCCTCTCCTATTTTTTTCTTGGGAATTATGAATTTATAGTGCTGAGATTAGGGTCAGTGGAGCCTCATGGGCCCCACAAGCCACCAGGGCGCACCCTGGTGCCTCGTGGGCAGCAGGTGGCCCCTTTCCAGTGGGTCTTTGCTCCAGTATTTTTATTATTCCATAAAATAGTTCTAAAAAGTTTCGTCCATTTTCGAGAACTTTTATTTCTGCACAAAAGACAACACCATGGTAGTTCTGGTGAAAACAGCGTCAGTCTGGGTTAGTTTCATTCAAATCATGCAAACTAGAGTCCAAAATAAGAGCAAAAGTGTTTGGAAAAGTAGATACGACGAAGACGTATCAAGCCTCCACCAATTGATTTTTCGATGCATGCAAGGATGTCAACCGAATTTGCATGGAACGACCCCAAGCCAGCTCTGCCTGTGGCAGGGGAAATCAGAATCATGATGTGTGGGATTACATCGAGGCAATTCGTTCAGCTAGAGCACGGCTTTACCTCGAAGGCGGTGAGGTTGACTAGCCGAGTAGTTCAGATTTCGCTATAGTATTCGTTATTTGTACAAAGCCGTCCCCATCTTGTTTCTAGGTTGCAAGTGGCATTGACAAGTATGATGGTACTGCCAAGCCAAAAACTTGGCTTGTCTTCTACCTCGTGGTGTGAAACATTGGCGAGGGCAACAAGCGCGTGGTGCTTTACAATTCCCCTGATCTTGAGGGATCACTGCGGGCATGACTTAATAGCCTACTCGACGACAACATCTATGACTAGAGGATCTCGAGGAGAACTTCAGGAAGAATACAAGGGCACGTACAAGCAACCCAGGATCGTGCAAGATCTCTCACTTTGTGTTTAGAAGGAAGGGGAGTCGGTCCGAGAGTACATTCAACAGCGGACTCGGCTCCGCAATTCCATCAAAACATCTCCAAGGTCCTAGACATCTAGGCCTTCACTCAACTAGTCAAGTACGAGCTACAGAGAGACAAGTTAGCCCAGTCCGATGTTCAGACCATGGTCCGACTCGTGGTGCTAGCTGATCGATATGCAACCGGCAAGGAGACCATGCACCACCCGATGGAGGAATCCAGGTACAAGGGCAAGGCAACATACGAATCTGCCCGGCACAAGGGTCAATCCTACTTGAACCAGAGAAACTACTACTACTACCGCAGCTAGAAGCACAAAGGTGGTGGCAGTGATGGAGCCGGCGATGTCATGGTTGTCGAGCGATGCAATCAATAGAGTTGCAGCATCCAAAAGCGGGATCGCCCTAGCAGCAAAGGCATCGAGGTTGTCTTATAAAGAGATTCTAGACCATCCTTCAAGTTTCATGGTAGCAAAAAGAAGCCAACAAGTCACTGCACCCGGGAGTACAACATTGCGAAGCGCATCTAGTCAGAGAATCCAAATGCCGATTACAACAACGATAATAATGGTCCACCCACCGGCCGTGGATGGCAATGACATTCTTTGGAGAAGGGTGTCCTCGTCATTTTCCAAGGACTCGGCTCTAAGAGAAGTCCAATTCTCTAGAGGCTAAGGTGAATGCCACTGTCCCAGCAGTTCCCAATGGCTTAACTGATCGGAGGTGGTAGTGTGTTTTGATCACTCCAATACCCCGGCTCTCATTCGATATCCAGGCAAGAGCGCCCTAGTGGTGGATCCCTTAGTCAGCGAGTTCAGCTCTGCAAGGTCCTCATGGATGGAGGTAACAATATTTCCATTCTCTACATTGGAACTTTGAAGAAGATAGACATCCCTACCAGCACCACATTCTGTGGGATCGTGTCTAGCAAGCACGCCAAACCCCTAGTGCAAATTGCTTTGTAAGTTGTGTTTGGCGGCCCAGACAACTATGGAGTCGAAACCCTCAACTTCGTGGTGGTCAACTTAAGGGCTTTCCATGCCATCTCGATCCGCCCAACATACACCAAGTTCATATCCACACCTTGCTATGTCTACCTCAACCTCAAGATGCCATGTCCCAAAGCGGTCATCGCTCTCTCTAGCAATTTCAAGTGCTCCCATGAGGATTGCCAACCTGATCACGCCTGAGGAGCTAACAAAGATCGAGAAGTCGGTTGATGTTGAGAAATCTCCACCGAGCAAGAGGGCAGCTACCGATTCTTCTTTCATGTCGGCCAATGGCACCACAAGAAGGTCTAGGTCCGCCTCGAAGACTTGTCCAAAATGATCCAGATCAAGTCCGACTTTCCATCGCAATAGGAAAACAGCTTGTCGAGTTAATTCGTGAGAATATGACATCTTCACATGGAAGCCATCTGAAATTGCGGGTGTTCCAAGGGATTTCCCCTAGCACTCTCTAAGCGTCATCAAAGGCCTAAAGCAGATCATACAAAACGTTGTTGTGCTTCCAGTTGCACACACGTTACTATGCTTGTAATTGCGCATGGGCGCGTCATATGAAGTTGCACGCGTATGGCCACGCTCCAACTTGTGCCTGTTCTAAGCAAGCTATTATCCATACTTTTCAGATTGCATTAAAAGCAAAAACAAAAAGGGGTAATGAAGGTGTCATATCACGTTTCACCGGTGTGATGCTTGAGACAAAAAAAATGTGCACACAATTAGAAAAAAATATGACTTAATTCTTTAGATTTACTGTCCGGTAATTCATTATCCAGATTTCACACACGCACACATGCACACACACGCACGCGCGCGCACACACACACACGCACGCAGACACAAATCTCGGGCCACCCCAATCTCTCGTGTGTGCTCCTTGCATTCTACCGTAGTCAAATAATATGAGTGAACGAAAATACCATATGAAAAAGGATGCATATGTACCTGAAATGCAATATTTTTTTATAAACAAGTAGTACAAAAATCGAATATTTATGAAAGAAACATTGTCTACTATATTACTCATGTGTATTGTTTTAATGACTTCTGTGGTATTGTGGGTGAATAAAAACAAAATCAATACTATGTAAAAGTTATTATTGACATTTTTCAGGGTTGATTTTTTTTGTTAACAAGTCCACAAAAGTCATTCTGCCGTGAAACCTTATAAATGAGTAATACACTAGATGATGTTTGTTGAAAAAGGTTTTATAAACATTTGACTTTTTTTTACTTTTCTTTGCTAAATCAGGTGAGAACCCCAGGTTCTAAAAATATGCACTGATGAATGAACTACTTCTATCTTGTCTGCTCTCTTGAACGATGAATCTAACTGCCTTATCTTTCCTTTTTTTTGTGGCGAATTGCCCTCTCTTTCATAAATGATAACGTCAAGGGATGGCGAGAAAAATACAACAAATAAGGTTTGTGACAATGAAAATGTTCCTACGTTCCAAAACCTGCATGTGGAGATTTTGAGAAGGTGTATACAATGGGAAAAACATATTTGCGTAATATAAAAGACATGTTTTGTACAATTATGTGTACATGACGTTTTAAGTAAATATTATCGCATTCAAAACAAGTTTCCTGACATTTATAGGAAGTTTGTACAATGTAGAAAAAATGTTCGCGTAGTTTAAAAACAGTGTTGTTTACTATATTCTATGTGTATTTCAAAAAATGTTAAGCAATATTCCAAAAAAAATTGAAACATGTATTGAAAGAAAATTGTACATTGTGTATTTGACAAATTTTCAGCATGTATCAAAAAACTGTTTCACGTGTGCACTAAAATGAATTCTGTGTACTGAAAATATTTAAAAAATGTTTATACCATCTAAAACAAATGTTCCCGCAGTTCGCAAAAATGTTTATTACGATTAAAACTGTTCAACCTGTTGATCATCTATTAAAAAAGGTGTTCAAAACATGTATTGAAAATATAAACATATAAAATGTGGGTTTGAAAAATGTTCAACATGTATGAAAAAATGTTTCACTTGTACACTAAAAATGTATATTGTCTATTAAAAACACTAAAAAAATATACAATTTTAAAATAATTTTAGTGTAGTTTAAAAAAATGTTTGTTACCATAAAAATATGTTCAATATGTATCTAACAAAATGTTGACCAAAAGTGTACATTGGGTTTTTAAAAAATGTTTAACATGAGAAAATATATCATATGTACACTAAAAAATGTATGTTGTACTGAAAAACTAGACATGATTTAAACAATAAATAAACATACGAATATCTTTAAACAAACAAAGGAAAATGAAGGAAACCAATAAAAACCAAAAAAGGTAAACAAAAAGGGCGACTGAAAATCAAAGAAACCATTGCAAAAGTATGGAAACAGTGAAACCGAGATGGGAGCAAAGATAGGTGAATGAAACCAAGAAAAGAGAAGAAAAACGAAGTAAGAAAGAAAGAAAAAGAAACATTGAAAACCCGAGAAGAAACAAAGAAAGAAAATAGATGAAAAAACAGGTAAAATTGTGAAAGAAATGAAGAAAACCGGTAAAAAAACAAAAACCGGATATAAACGATAAAGAAGCAAAACCCTTTTTAATAAGAAAATATAAATAAAAAAGACGAACCATACCAATAAATTGACCGAGCAGCAGCCAGCCAGCGATCTGCACTAATGGGCTGGCCCATATACATGCGTGTCAGCCGAGACTGACGCGGCAAACCCTATTTGCTGCTGCAGGCGCCGGTTACTATTCTTCCTGTAAACCGGCGCCTGCAGGCGCGTCAGCTGGGCCGGCACATCCAGTTTTTTTTCCTTTGTTTAGAACCGCAAAACGCAAAAAACAAAGCGACGAGTTAGAAATGATTCGAACCGGGACCTCCCCACCTAGAGATATGCTGATGTAAACGTCACTCTGCAGGATCTGGGAATAGTGAGTTTTCTTCTTCTTTTATTCTTTCACTTACCTTTTTCTTTTTTTCTTTTTCTTTTTTCTTTTTTTATTTTTCGTTTTCAGTTTTTCCTTTCTTTTTTCATCCTGGTTTGTTGATTTTGTTTGCAAATACGTGAACTTTTCTTTTAATTATATAATTTTTCCAAAATCGATGAACTTCTTTCACATTTTGTGAACTTTTTTTTCTATATTGTGAACTTGTTTTCTATGTTGATGAACCTTTTCCGAATTCCATGACCTTTTAAAAAAACTGAACTTTTATCCGTACTGGTAAACTTTTTTATTACAAATCTATGATTTTCTTTTTCAAACTTATGTTTTTTTAAATGATTTATATGTGTCTAGAATTTATGTATTGTAATAAAAGAAGTATTAAATAGGTTTGACTTTCGATTGTGTCCTGGCGTAGTGGTTGTTCTGTCGTTCCTTCGGTCGATTACGATACGCTAGCGCGTGGGTTCAATCCTATGTTCCGCAGTTTCTCCTATGTTGTGATCTACATATGGCGAGACAGAGGTACACGTCGCCTTAGGGAGCACACTAAATAGGCTGACCCAATAACGTTTGTTTGTCAGTACTGTTCATTCTTTTGCTTTATTTTATACTTTCATCTATATTTTGGGACACTCTATATACATATATTATATAAAAAATAGTTAATTTACCTAATTGTTTTGTAAATGTTCACCATAGATAAGAAAAATATTAACACAGGTAAATACTTTTTTGTGTAATTTAATAAAAATGTTGGTAGCAATCCAAAAAAATTGTGGCACTTACTAATGCGCACTAGGTCTAAAAAACCGTGAGCAACATTAAAAAAAGTATACAATGTAAAAGAAAATTCTTGTATTTACAACAAAGTTTATTACCATTCCAAAAAATGTGCACGTGATCCAAATATTTTCGTAACATTAAAAAAAATGTTAGCATAGTAGAAAAACGTTTTGTATCATTAAAATGTGTTAATGTGTATTTAGAGAATGTTTAACACCTAATCAAGAAAATGTTAAAGAAGATAATGGATTTGTAAAACTCTTAACCATGTATTAGAAGAATTTAAACGTGTATAAAATAGTGTAACAGATGGATATAAAAAATGTACAATGTGTATGAGGAATAATAGACATCAAAACATATATTTGAAAAAATGTTAATCATGTATCTAAAAAATATTGAAAGTGCATCAAAAAGATCCTGATATATATGAAGGTTGTACAATATGTATGAAATAATAGACATCAAAGCATATATTTAAAATATATATTAATATTGTATTTAGCAAATGCTAAACATGTACAAGAAAATATTCCTGATCTATACGAAAAATTTACAATGTGTATGAAAAATGTAGACATGTGTTGAAAAAATGAATAAAACTGGAGAAAACTGAACAAATAAAACAAATTCAATAAATTGAAAAATAAAGATTAAAAAGGAAAACCAAAGGAAAACTGGATAGAACCTAGAGAAAACTGATGCAAACAGTGAAAAACTGATAAGAAAACCACAAAGGGAAAAAAAAAACTAACACAACAGCTATGGTACTAAGCCTGCCCAGTAGCGTCACGCAATGATCGAGACATAGTACCCGCGCCCCTTGCACTGGGAGCTCCCATTAGACGTCCCTTCCTAGACCGGGCCAATACCATACGGCGGCTGCTAGGCGTCAACCGGCTGATCTTAGAAAAAGATAAGCCGCCTAGCCAGCCGTTGATTTGCGTCAATAAATCTGAATTGGGTCGCTTGATTCCCTGATAGAACCACGCCATCACTTCCATCCCAACTTTCACCAGCATCACTGCCGCGTCTCCGCGCGATGCCTCCAGCCACCAATAGAGCATCAGTTGTAGCCTGTACAAGCTCCATGCTACTGCTTCCCCGGTGCCGCGCGTGTAATTCCTTGAAGCATCGGCCATGCTTCATTGCTCCACCGACCATGCTCTGCAGCTCCGGCGGTCCGACGATGTGTCATTGCAGCGCCAGCGATGCTTCCGCGATGTTCCGACGGCCAGGCGATCCTCCAGCGTTTCGGCAATGCTCCGACGATCCTCCGGCAGCTCGGCGATGCTCCATCGCAGCACCGACAATGCTCTGACGATCCTCCGGCGGCTCGTCGATGCTCCATCGCAGCAGCGGTGATGCTCCGACGATCCTCCGGCGGCTCGGCGATGCTCCATCTTCACAGCGCCGGCGATGCTCCGACGATCCTCCGGCGGCTCGGCGATGCTCCATCACAGCGCCGGCGATGCTCCGACGATCCTCCCGTGGCTCAGCGATGGTCCATCGTAGCACCAGCAATGCTCCGATGATCCTCCGACGGCTCGACGATGCTCCATCGCAGCACCAGCAAAGCGATCCTTCGGCGGCTCGGCGATGCTCCACCGCAGCACCGGCAATGCTCCGATGGCCGAAGATGCTCTGTTGCAGCACCGCCGATTTTCCAACGGCCCGACGATGCTCCATCACAGCACCAGTGATGCTCCGACGACCCGACAATGTTCCGGTGGCCCAGTGAATGCTCCATTGCAGCAACAGTGATGTTCCAGCGGCCCGGTGATGCTTCAAGTCTCGCCCACCTCGCTTACTACTGAGCGTCATAGGAACCAGCAATAAGCTCGACCACCACGTGTCCCATTCGCGCACCAGTCGCAGCATCCCCGGGCGGTTCGCAGCAGCCGGTCGGCAGCCCCTAGCAGGATCATCGGTCCCCCGTCACAACGGCAGCCCATCCGACACACCCCTGGCTTAGCAGCAGGCCTCAGGCTGTCGCAGCAGCTGCTGGTCCGCTCTTGGAGCAGCAACCAATTAAGATTGCCCTCTTATTATCGTCCAGATTTTTCTTAGCAACTGTACCCAAGCGGCTTGTTGAAACCCGTGTTGAGAATGGTCCATCAATAGACTTTGCATTATCCATTGTTGAGGCTCTGCGAGGAGAAAACGAAAACCACAACAAAAATGAAAATGTGGTACTTCTAAAACCTATGCAACAACAGTAGTACACCAAAACCGAATAAGAACCACACTATCTCTGCAATGGCGACTACTTGCTGAAACACGTATTTGCTAGATAAAAAACCACTGCCGCTACATTTTCATACTACCAATATAAAACAAAAAAACACAGCACCGTAGATATAAAACCCCACTACATGCATGTAATCCATTAGCCACTGATAACAAAAGCACGCAGCTAGTACTGAGAAAGTAAACTACAAGTCTACAACTATCCTAGAATACAAAGGCTACTAGCAGGCATCTACACGTAGAACTACTACTGCAGTAGGAAAGGATGCAGCAGGAGTCAAATGAAGGCTGAAGTAAACTACAACTATGCTACTCAACTGGTGAATATTGTACAGACATTATCCGCCAGAGCATGAATATTGTGTTTGTCTGTCAGAGATATCACGGTACTTCGGAGTTCAGACAGCACGCACGAAGGCGACTAATGACCAACATGATTAATTAGCAATGAAGAAGAGATGCAGCTCTGTTAGGCTGACGAAGCAATCAATCAAGATTCAAGAACTATGATAGGCACAATCACACGAGTATTACATTATCCAGCACTAATGAAGCATTACACAAAAGGTAACCCTGCTAGTGAAACAAAGTTACTAATGACACATTATCATGTAATATACAGCATACCATGCATGTAATCAGAAGCCTCATTTTGACAAAAGAAAGAAGAAAACACCAGTAGTCTGTACTGCAATGAAACAACACGGTTGGGTAAAATCAAGCCCATGCCTAGAAAAGAAAAGAAAACAACAGTAGTCTGTACTGGAATGAAACATCACTCGCAGTTGGGTAAAATCAAGCCCATGCCTAGAAAAAGCAAAAAAGAAAAGAAAAGAAAGAGAAGCACATCCCAGTCTGTGCTGCAATGAAGCACCACTCCCAGTCTGAAAAACAACATTCGCTGCTGTGAAGCCCCAGATCACACCCATCTCAGATTGGATTTGCTTTCAATGTGGATTTGCTGCACTGAAACAAGGAAATCCGCCCTGACGAGCCCCTCTTACCCAAAATCACAGCGCCATTGACTCCCCTTTGCCTCACGAGCGCCGTTCATCGAGCCCCCGCACGCGTACCCCTGATTTTGTATTGAGACCTACTGTAGCATTTCAGCTCGATTTGGGGGAAGTGTGTTGAATACCTGCGTGGCAGAGCGCCGTCGTCGATTCTCTTAGTTTGATCCAGCCGCCGTCGCCGTGGCTCGCCGCTCCGGATGCTCGCCGCCGCATCGCCTCTCACACCAGCTACTGCCTGATTAGCACCCGGATCTGACGCCCCTGCTTCTATCTCCCTGAGACGCCAGGCGGTCGAGCGCGATGCGGTCGAAGCTGAGCCCGTGTTGCTGTCTAGGCGGGGGCGTGAGAGATGCCAGCGCCGCACGATCAAACTCGATCGGACGGCTTCCGAGGAGGTTTGCGCCAGCCATAGAATCAGTCGGTTGAAACAAAGGGTTTTCCATTGTCATTAATTATGCCATTGATATCCAAATCTTGGAAGAGTTTTTCTTGATTGTTCGGTGACTAAGCGTATGTTGGTTAATATGAATTTGAATTGTACTCTGGATCAAGTGATTTTCTGATATGGTAGCTCATTTCTACAAAAATTGGCCCATTTTAATTGAAAAACAAAGCAACATTTCTATAACACATGGGTATAAACTGATAATTGTATAAAGTGACCTATGGAGTAAAAAAACATAAAATGCAAAAGATGAGAAATCTTAGCTTATTCCTTTGGCCATTTCTATAACAAAAGCTCTTGGCTGGCCTAACAAAGGTGCTAGAATTTCAGAGCGACGGAAAAACTAATTTAATGTCTTTCAGATAATTCTCATTTAGGGTAGTATAGTTGTAGCTTTTATGTTCAAAATTGTTCTTTATCGTCACATTTTCTTGAAGACATGTGCCTAGCGCTTCTGTGAATCTATTCCTGAGCCAAGAGCCGACATGGCGACGGAGCAAGATATCTCAGATATAAAGGTTGATCTTAATTTTTTGATATTGTCTATTTCATACTAATGATTGAGAATCCTTCACCAAATTAACCCGGCCAGTTTGCTATGTAGCCAACCCTTACTGAATCTATCCATGTCAGCTCATGTTCTCAAATCAGTCAAAAGGTCATTGTCTGGTCAGTTTTATCTACAGTTAATTATTTTGTTCAACCCAACAGTCTTCCCTACATATGTCTAACCACATCGGGAGTTCTTACATGTTTATAGTTGAATTAATCTTCATACATATGGCAGGTGCACGAGGTACCATGCAAGCAAGCAGGGTGGCCCTGATCATGTTGTTGTTGGGGAACGTAGTAATTTCAAAAAAAATCCTACGCACACGCAAGATCATGGTGATGCATAGCAACGAGAGGGGAGAGTGTTGTCTACGTATCCTCGTAGACCGAAAACGGAAGCGTTAGAACAACGCGGTTGATGTAGTCTTACGTCTTCACAGCCCGGTCGATCAAGCACCGAAACTACGGCACCTCCGAGTTCTAGCACACTGTGACGCCCCCGATTCAATCGTACACTAATCATGCACGCAAACGTGTACGATCAAGATCAGGGACTCACGGGAAGATATCACAACACAACTCTAAAACATAAATAAGTCATACAAGCATCATAATACAAGCCAGGGGCCTCGAGGGCTCGAATACAAGTGCTCGATCATAGACGAGTCAGCGGAAGCAACAATATCTGAGTACAGACATAAGTTAAACAAGTTTGCCTTAAGAAGGCTAGCACAAACTGGGATACAGATCGAAAGAGGCGCAGGCCTCCTGCCTGGGATCCTCCTAACTACTCCTGGTCGTCGTCAGCGGGCTGCACGTAGTAGTAGGCACCTCCGGTGTAGTAGGGGGTCGTCGTCGATGGTGGCGTCTGGCTCCAGGGCTCCAGCATCTGGTTGCGACAACCAGGTAGAAGGGAAAGGGGGAAAAGAGGGGGAAAAGCAACCATGAGTACTCATCCAAAGTACTCGCAAGCAAGGAGCTACACTACATATGCATGGATATATGTGTAAAGGGCCATATCAGTGGACTGAACTGCAGAATGCCAGAATAAGAGGGGGATAGCTAGTCTTATCGAAGACTACGCTTCTGGTCACCTCCGTCTTGCAACAAGTAGAAGAGGGTAGGTTGAAGTCCTCCAAGTAGCATCCCCACTGTAGAATCTCCAAATAGCAACTCCAAGTAACAACTCCAGTAGCATCTCCAGCAGCATCGCAGTAGCATAATCCTACCCAGCGATCCTCTCCTCGTCGCCCTGTTGAAAAGCGATCACCGGGTTGTCTGTGGAACTTGGAAGGGTGTGTTTTATTAAGTATCCGGTTCTAGTTGTCATAAGGTCAAGGTACAACTCCAAGTCGTCCTGTTACCGAAGATCACGGCTATTCGAATAGATTAACTTCCCTGCAGGGGTGCACCAACTTACCCAACACGCTTGATCCCATTTGGCCGGACACACTTTCCTGGGTCATGCCCGGCCTCGGAAGATCAACACGTCGCAGCCCCACCTAGGCACAACAGAGAGGCCAGCACGCCGGTCTAAACCTAAGCGCACAGGGGTCTGGGCCCATCGCCCATAGCACACCTGCACGTTGCGAGGGCGGCCGGAAGCAGACCTAGCCTAGCAGGCGTTCCAGTCCAATCCGGCGCGCGCCGCTCCGTCGCTGACGTCTGAAGTGCTTCGGCTGATACCACGACGTCGGGATACCCATAACTACTCCCGCGTAGATGGTTAGTGCGTATAGGCTCGTAGCCAACTCAGATCAAATACCAAGATCTCGTTAAGCGTGTTAAGTATCCGCGAACGCCGAACAGGGCCAGGCCCACCTCTCTCCTAGGCGGTCCCAACCTGCCCTGTCGCTCCGCCACAAAGATCCACACAGAGGGCCGTCGGGACAAAGGTCCTTTCAGCCCCCAATCCGTGAATCACTCGCGGGTACTCTTCGAGCTGACCCGACTTTAGTCACCATCTGTATAGTATGTATGTATGTATAGTATATACCCGTGATCACCTCCCGAGTGATCACGGCCCAATAGTATAGCAAGGCAGACCGACAAGAATGTAGGGCCAATGATGATAAACTAGCATCCTATACTAAGCATTTAGGATTGCAGGTAAGGTATCAACAGGTGTAGCAACAATGTCAGGCTATGCATCAGAATAGGATCAACGGAAAGCAGTAACAGGCTACACTACTCTAATGCAAGCAGTATAGAAGAGAATAGGCGATATCTGGTGATCAAGGGGGGGGGCTTGCCTGGTTGCTCTGGCAAGAGAGAGGGGTCGTCAACTCCGTAGTCGAACTGGGCAGCAGCAGCGTCGGTCTCGTAGTCTACCGGAGATAAGAGGGGGGAAGAAACAATGAATACAATGCAAACATAAACACGACGATGCGTGACGTGACAATGAGCGGTGCTAGGTGTGCCCTAACGTGGTATGAGGTGGTACCGACGAAGGGGGGAAACATCCGGGAAAGTATTCCCGGTGTTTCGCGTTTTCGGACAGATGAACCAGAGGGGGAAAGTTGCGTGTTTGATATGTTAGGGGTGTGTGGTGGACGAACGGGCTGCGTATCCGGGTTCGTCTCGTCGTTCTGAGCAACTTTCATGTTGAAAATATTTTAATCCGAGTTACGGATTAAAAGATATGATTTTCTAAAGATTTTATTAATTTCTGGAATTTAATTAGTTATTTAAATTAATTCAAAAATGGAATAATGACATCAGCATGATGTCATGCTGACATCAGCAGTCAACAGAGTTGACTGGTCAACTGACGTGTGGGTCCCAGCTGTCATTGACTGTTAACTAACCTAATAGATTAATTAACTAACTAGGTGATTAGGTTAATCTAATCAGGATCAATTAAGTTAATTAATTCTCTAATTAATTAACTAATTAATATTTTAATTATTTTAATCATTTATTTATTTTATTAAATCTTTTTTTTAATTTTCGTTCTAGGGCCTGGGCCCCTCATGTCATAGGCACAGGGGCCTTAGCGGGTTCGGGCGCAACGGGCGCGGTTGCGGGCAACGGGCACCGGTGTGCGGGCGTGGTGGCCGGCCCCAACAGGGCGCCCGAGGGGGGGCGCCGGCGAGGCGCAGAGCGGGGCGAGGTTGGCGGGGCGCCGGCGACCACCGCACAAGCGGCAGCAGGGCGCAGGGAGCCCAGACCGGCGCGTGGGCGTGGGGAACACGGCGAGGCAAGGCAAGGCGACGGCCCGGGCGGAGGGCGACGCCGTCCGGGGCAGGACGAGGCCGGCGCGGGCGTGTCTAAGGGCGGCAGGCCACGCGGGCACAGGCAGGGGGCGCGGGCGCGGCCAGGGCGGCCGGCGCGCGTTGCAGGCGCCGGTGAGCGAGGCCATGGCCGAAGTGGCCGGAGCAGGGGAGGAGGAGTTGTCGGGGCCTCACCACGGGGCCGTGGGGTCTAGGCAGCGGGCTCGACGGAGGTCGGGGAAGTCCGACGAGGAGGGGTCGAGGTGGGTCCGACGGGGGTCGAGGCAGGAGCTCCTGTGAGGTTGCCCCGACGAACGGCGACGGCGGAAAGGTCCTCCAAGCGGTGGCGATGCGGCGCCGGCGTCGAGCACGTCGGGCGGCGGGGAGGAGATGAGGAGGCGGGGTCCGGTGGGGAGGCGGCGCTGGTGCCGGCTGGTGACGGCTCACATCGGGCGCGAGCGAGGGAGGAGGGGATCGGGCTCCTCCCGATCCAGATCCAGAGCGAGGGGGTGGGGGAGAGCGAGTGGGGCGACGGGGGGGGGAGTGGGTGTCGGTGGGGCTAGGGTTTAGGGAGCGGGGGGAAATGGGGAGTGAGGGATGGCCGGTTAGGCCGGCCTGGTGGGTCGTGGCCCAGTTGGGCCGGTGGCCTGCTGGGCCGGAGCACCGAGGGGGGGGGTTCTTTTCCTTTTTTTGTGTGTGTGTGTGTTTCTCTTTTGTATTTCCTTTCTTTTATTTATTTCTTTCCTGTTTAAATTCATCTAAAAGTAATTAGGCATTTTATAAAAAGGTGTTTACTACGCCATAATTACCGATGCAATATTAGACATGGCCCGAACATTTTATTTTAATATTTGAAAACTTTTGACGTTTGACTTATTTAGGATTTAAATTTGAAACGGCTTTGAATTAACCCGAGATTAATTACAGTGACAGAGGTGACGTGTCACCATTAACGTGAGATCACTGTAGCATGATTATCCGGGCGTTACAAATCTCCTCCACTACAAGAAATCTCGTCCCGAGATTTAAGAGGGGAGTAAGGGGAAAGTTCTGGTTACGATATTCTAATGGATCTTCTCGAGGAAGTTAATTCCTTTCGTTGATGTCTTCAATCCTTTATTCCGATGCATCATGATAAACTTGTCATCATTTCTTCGGGAACTCCATCGTACTTACGAAAAGATAAGGGGCAGCTCACTACGACATAATGCTTTTGAGGGAAACAATCTGGGGTTAACCCATGAATTAGTATAAGATTATCTCTCGAGTTGAACATATGAAATACCTCGAGAGTAAGGTACGAAGGTACCATAATAGGCTCCAAGCGGATAGATAGTTGCTCGAAGCCTGAACCAGAGTGAGAAAGGGGTTCAGAGTAGCGAGAGTAAGTATTGCGTCTGATACCAGTATAGAGCTCTAGGAAGGTGGCCCGTGAATTAAATACGAAGCCAAGCGCGAGGAATAACTTTGGAAACAGGGGGTATAGGAGAGTCAGGTTTCGATCCTGTGGAACTGTGGGTTATGGGCCCATCATGTGGTTTATTTTAATAGGAGCAGTGACATCTTACACGGTCATGATAGCAAGGCATGTCAGAGAGTACCAAGTCAGTTATGTCGGCAACAATGTTGATACCAAGGGCGAGGGACGAAGGGAACCATTTTCCTGCTCGTTGAAACGAGGCGGGCCAAGAGGCAAAGTTCTCATCCATCGGCGGTTACCGAAATGTCATCAACAATAGAAACAGGGTCTCACTGGCAGAGTTGTACACCGAGGTGTTTACATGAGCAGAAGAATCTTACTGTTTAGATCATATAGATCACAAGAAAGGTTAAACAAACCAATGGAAAAGAAAATGTGATCCTCAGGTTAAACAGAACAAATGGAAAGGAAAAATGTGTTTAAACACATATTTCAGGGGTATATCCTTCCCAAGGACAAGCAGAGCATGATATCCTTGATAGGATATAAAGTAGAAAACCCTTTCAGGTAAGGGGAGAGAAATTTCATGACATTACTCACACAACGGTGTTAGGATAAATGATAAATAAAATTTAGCATCGTGCTTCAAATGTTCCTGTTGAAAATCGGAGTACCATTGACATGCTTCGAGATAGCATTGACATGGTCTTCAGGTGAAGATCAGACTTTGGAAACACGAAGGATCCGTCAGGAATAACTTGTATAATAAGTCTTACAATTTCCTCCAGGAAGAATGGTTGTCCTTGCAAAAGAAATTATAACGATAGGTCCTCCACCCAGCGGGGGGGGGGGGGTGCTAGGCATGACATCATGTTACCGGGTCACGTAGAGATCAATGTTACAACTCTTGGAGATATGTCCCAACCATCATATCTGACCGAGATTCAGATCCGGTTGGTGTCAGGATACCTCAGACTTAGGATACCTGAGAAGAAAAGGTGCAACGCGAATTGACGAGATGACATTGTAAGATTCTCGGGGAAATGAACTATGAAGTGATTTCCGTTATCAAGAGTCCATCATTAACCCAAGGAGAGGACAAGGAGGTGTCTGGTGAACTCAACGGCAATTCACCGAGATTCCCAAAAGATGGATGTCCACAATTAAGTGAACAAGGAGATAACATTTGTCAGATCAAATGATATAAGGAAGTATGCTCGAGGAAAACATACACAATTAAACATTGGTTGAAAGGTGCGCCCGAAATATGGGTTGGGTTGCACGACCAATGTCAGAATGGTGATGCAATAATCAATAGCCTAAGAATGAACTTTCGACCATTAATCTTCAAAAAAACTAGGGTTGCTAGAAGGAAAGAATCCAAACAACACCGTTCACTTGTTGGAATTAACACGGGGACCAAGAAAGAATGGTGATGGTGAGAAGTATTTCTATGTCAAGAATTCTCAAGAGGTGGAACAAATCTCAGAACATTCTTGACATAAAGGACGGTAATACTCCAAGGTAAAGAAGAACAATTGCTGGATAGCAAGGAAACCAAGGTACAACACAAATTGTGAACAAGTTTGTGTTGGGGGGGGGAAGGCAAGAATGTTGCCGATGATAACTCAAATCATCGAGGGACAAGGATGGTATTTCTCATCATGAATTCAATTGATATCCTGGAAGAACTCATAAGGTTGATGAGGATCACGACACATTTGTCGACAGATTTCATGAAGAAGTAATCAATCAGCGACGACATCAAGTCAAAGGAATGATGAAGCCAAAAGTCATTGGAACCATGGGTACGACACAAACTCGAACTCAAGCTTGTTGTTTAAGGTGAAAGGGTATGACGAGGAAAATCGACGTAAGGTTAGTTTATCGTCGAAAATTGGTGCTCCGAGAATAAGGACCAGGTAGCACCGTTAGAATCGTCACGACAATGATATAGCCAAACAGGCTAGGAATGGCGTGATCGGGTACAAACTCGTACTTATAGAAGCTTACTGAAGAGTTGTTGAACCGAAGAGCGGACTCGGTTCAGTTATCGGTGTCTTTGAGTGTTCAATAACTCAGAGCCCGCGAAAAATTGGAATCAGTGGGAAGGTAGCACGTGATGAAGAACTCATAAGGAGTTATGCAGTTCCATGATAATCTCGAGATACCAGGGGGGTAATACTCGACACAAGATCAAAGTAAAGGTTGGACTGGTGTATTGATCCATAGAAGACAATTGTTTTAACTTGTCCGAGAAATGAGATCAAAGAAGAACAATCATGGTCGGAACCACGGTTGCAAAAGGCCAGATCCTAGATATAAGATGAACTTATACCAAAGGAATAATTTATTTAAAAGAAGCTTTAATGATAAGATCTGCATCGTGTCCATGGGCATGAACACAAGTTCAAGGTCGACTCCCACTTCTTCAATGTATAACCTCCCATTCACTTCTCGCTTTGATAAAGGCATTAGTGTTGAAAGTGTTACCTGGTGTAATACCAGATGAGTATGACTCGTGAAAACTTTCGAGTTCACACATATTAAGGAAGGCATGCGTTCAACCCGTCAGGGTATCGTGGAAACATATACCACAAGCTTCAATAGTAAATATCACAAGCTCGAAAGTAGAGCAAGGTTGAGAAAGTAGATGATACAATTTACCAAAGGCATTATGTATCCAAGGGAAGGCTCACAAGGTTATTGAATATGAAGGACAATGTCGGATAAAATCCATTAAAGGATCTGTCGGTCCATAACAGAGCTGATGTGAGCATCGGCACACAATCAGAGGAAGTAACAATGCAAGGGCATTGGATTATAGAAACAACTGACTAATCCAGAGCTCAAATGCAAAGGAATTATGATTTCCAAATTAAGGGAACAGAAGCAATGTTCTGATCAGGGGTGGATAAGTTGAATAGCCTTAGGGGTACTATCGACGACATTTGGATTGGTTGAGAACCAGCTCATGTTTAAGATGACGTCTGAGCCGGAAAGATAATTTAAAACGATCAACTGATGATTGCGTGCATTCGCACTCATGTTGAATCAAAAAGGATCAAAATGACGATGCCTAAGGATACTAATGAATATTGCCAGACATATGGAAAGCATCCATCATGCAAGTAGACAAGTATGACAGAGCAATAAGCTGCTAAGGATTTTTGGAGGATCGAATAGTATTTCGAAGACCATTGTGAAACACATGAACAACTGGGGGATGAGCGGATACTCGATAAGTGCGAGAATTATCCATAGGGGTATTCAGGTGACAAAGAACAGCAAGGCAGTAAGCTCAAAGGATTCTCGGAACAACAAAGAGAATTTCAAGGTATCTTGTAATGACAAGATCAACTGGGGATGAATGTAAGAATAACAACTGCAAGTAGTTATCCATAAGGGTTGACGGTGGAAGGGGAATTGCAAATGCGATGAACATAAGTTCTCGGGTTAACAGCAGAGAGTATCTTCAGGGTCTTCACGTGCCACAGACGATCATCATTAATAAGGGGGTCTCAGGGTGAAAGTGATAACGAGATCCTAATGTTAGATTTCGCAAAAATCATTTAACCCGAATAGAAGAGAGATCAGAGTCCCAGAGTATAGGTCGAGGAGTAAAAGATCCTACTACCACCCGATGGCGACGTGGGCCCATGGGCCACACAGCCATGTTAGTAAAAGTTTTTCAACGACTAGACTCGACTTCGGCCAAGGAGTTGGAAAGGGAGATTCCTACAGGCAGTCGGCTCTGATACCAACTTGTGACGCCCCCGATTCAATCGTACACTAATCATGCACGCAAACGTGTACGATCAAGATCAGGGACTCACGGGAAGATATCACAACACAACTCTAAAACATAAATAAGTCATACAAGCATCATAATACAAGCCAGGGGCCTCGAGGGCTCGAATACAAGTGCTCGATCATAGACGAGTCAGCGGAAGCAACAATATCTGAGTACAGACATAAGTTAAACAAGTTTGCCTTAAGAAGGCTAGCACAAACTGGGATACAGATCGAAAGAGGCGCAGGCCTCCTGCCTGGGATCCTCCTAACTACTCCTGGTCGTCGTCAGCGGGCTGCACGTAGTAGTAGGCACCTCCGGTGTAGTAGGGGGTCGTCGTCGATGGTGGCGTCTGGCTCCAGGGCTCCAGCATCTGGTTGCGACAACCAGGTAGAAGGGAAAGGGGAAAAGAGGGGGAAAAGCAACCGTGAGTACTCATCCAAAGTACTCGCAAGCAAGGAGCTACACTACATATGCATGGATATATGTGTAAAGGGCCATATCAGTGGACTGAACTGCAGAATGCCAGAATAAGAGGGGGATAGCTAGTCTTATCGAAGACTACGCTTCTGGTCACCTCCGTCTTGCAACAAGTAGAAGAGGGTAGGTTGAAGTCCTCCAAGTAGCATCCCACTGTAGAATCTCCAAATAGCAACTCCAAGTAACAACTCCAGTAGCATCTCCAGCAGCATCGCAGTAGCATAATCCTACCCGGCGATCCTCTCCTCGTCGCCCTGTTGAAAAGCGATCACCGGGTTGTCTGTGGAACTTGGAAGGGTGTGTTTTATTAAGTATTCGGTTCTAGTTGTCATAAGGTCAAGGTACAACTCCAAGTCGTCCTGTTACCGAAGATCACGGCTATTCGAATAGATTAACTTCCCTGCAGGGGTGCACCAACTTACCCAACACGCTTGATCCCATTTGGCCGGACACACTTTCCTGGGTCATGCCCGGCCGCGGAAGATCAACACGTCGCAGCCCCACCTAGGCACAACAGAGAGGCCAGCACGCCGGTCTAAACCTAAGCGCACAGGGGTCTGGGCCCATCGCCCATAGCACACCTGCACGTTGCGAGGGCGGCCGGAAGCAGACCTAGCCTAGCAGGCGTTCCAGTCCAATCCGGCGCGCGCCGCTCCGTCGCTGACGTCTGAAGTGCTTCGGCTGATACCACGACGTCGGGATACCCATAACTACTCCCGCGTAGATGGTTAGTGCGTATAGGCTCGTAGCCAACTCAGATCAAATACCAAGATCTCGTTAAGCGTGTTAAGTATCCGCGAACGCCGAACAGGGCCAGGCCCACCTCTCTCCTAGGCGGTCCCAACCTACCCTGTCGCTCCGCCACAAAGATCCACACAGAGGGCCGTCGGGACAAAGGTCCTTTCAGCCCCCAATCCGTGAATCACTCGCGGGTACTCTTCGAGCTGACCCGACTTTAGTCACCATCTGTATAGTATGTATGTATGTATAGTATATACCCGTGATCACCTCCCGAGTGATCACGGCCCAATAGTATAGCAAGGCAGACCGACAAGAATGTAGGGCCAATGATGATAAACTAGCATCCTATACTAAGCATTTAGGATTGCAGGTAAGGTATCAATAGGTGTAGCAACAATGTCAGGCTATGCATCAGAATAGGATCAACGGAAAGCAGTAACAGGCTACACTACTCTAATGCAAGCAGTATAGAAGAGAATAGGCGATATCTGGTGATCAAGGGGGGGGCTTGCCTGGTTGCTCTGGCAAGAGAGAGGGGTCGTCAACTCCGTAGTCGAACTGGGCAGCAGCAGCGTCGGTCTCGTAGTCTACCGGAGATAAGAGGGGGGAAGAAACAATGAATACAATGCAAACATAAACACGGCGATGCGTGACGTGACAATGAGCGGTGCTAGGTGTGCCCTAACGTGGTATGAGGTGGTACCGACGAAGGGGGGAAACATCCGGGAAAGTATTCCCGGTGTTTCGCGTTTTCGGACAGATGAACCAGAGGGGGAAAGTTGCGTGTTTGATATGTTAGGGGTGTGTGGTGGACGAACGGGCTGCGTATCCGGGTTCGTCTCGTCGTTCTGAGCAACTTTCATGTTGAAATATTTAATCCGAGTTACGGATTAAAAGATATGATTTTCTAAAGATTTTATTAATTTCTGGAATTTAATTAGTTATTTAAATTAATTCAAAAATGGAATAATGACATCAGCATGATGTCATGCTGACATCAGCAGTCAACAGAGTTGACTGGTCAACTGACGTGTGGGTCCCAGCTGTCATTGACTGTTAACTAACCTAATAGATTAATTAACTAACTAGGTGATTAGGTTAATCTAATCAGGATCAATTAAGTTAATTAATTCTCTAATTAATTAACTAATTAATATTTTAATTATTTTAATCATTTATTTATTTTATTAAATCTTTTTTTTAATTTTCGTTCTAGGGCCTGGGCCCCTCATGTCATAGGCACAGGGGCCTTAGCGGGTTCGGGCGCAACGGGCGCGGTTGCGGGCAACGGGCACCGGTGTGCGGGCGTGGTGGCCGGCCCCAACAGGGCGCCCGAGGGGGGGCGCCGGCGAGGCGCAGAGCGGGGCGAGGTTGGCGGGGCGCCGGCGACCACCGCACAAGCGGCAGCAGGGCGCAGGGAGCCCAGACCGGCGCGTGGGCGTGGGGAACACGGCGAGGCAAGGCAAGGCGACGGCCCGGGCGGAGGGCGACGCCGTCCGGGGCAGGACGAGGCCGGTGCGGGCGTGTCTAAGGGCGGCAGGCCACGCGGGCACAGGCAGGGGGCGCGGGCGCGGCCAGGGCGGCCGGCGCGCGTTGTAGGCGCCGGTGAGCGAGACCATGGCCGAAGTGGCCGGAGCAGGGGAGGAGGAGTTGTCGGGGCCTCACCACGGGGCCGTGGGGTCTAGGCAGCGGGCTCGACGGAGGTCGGGGAAGTCCGACGAGGAGGGGGTCGAGGTAGAGGAGCTCCTATGAGGTTGCCCCGACGAACGGCGACGGCGGAAAGGTCCTCCAAGCGGTGGCGATGCGGCGCCGGCGTCGAGCACATCGGGCGGCGGGGAGGAGATGAGGAGGCGGGGGTCCGGTGGGGAGGCGGCGCTGGTGCCGGCTGGTGACGGCTCACATCGGGCGCGAGCGAGGGAGGAGGGGATCGGGCTCCTCCCGATCCAGATCCAGAGCGAGGGGGTGGGGGAGAGCGAGTGGGGCGACGGGGGGGGGGGGGAAGTGGGTGTCGGTGGGGCTAGGGTTTAGGGAGCGGGGGGAAATGGGGAGTGAGGGATGGCCGGTTAGGCCGGCCTGGTGGGTCGTGGCCCAGTTGGGCCGGTGGCCTGCTGGGCCGGAGCACCGAGGGGGGGGGGGTTCTTTTCCTTTTTTTTGTGTGTGTGTTTCTCTTTTGTATTTCCTTTCTTTTATTTATTTCTTTCCTGTTTAAATTCATCTAAAAGTAATTAGGCATTTTATAAAAAGGTGTTTACTATGCCATAATTACCGATGCAATATTAGACATGGCCCGAACATTTTATTTTAATATTTGAAAACTTTTGACGTTTCACTTATTTAGGATTTAAATTTGAAGCGGCTTTGAATTAACCCGAGATTAATTACAGTGACAGAGGTGACGTGTCACCATTAACGTGAGATCACTGTAGCATGATTATCCGGGCGTTACACACACGTTCAGCTCGATGACGTCCCTCAAACTCCGATCCAGCCGAGTGTCGAGGGAGAGTTCCGTCAGCACGACGGCGTGGTAACAATCTTGATGTTCTACCATCGCAGGGCTTCGCCTAAGCACCACTACAATATTATCGAGGAGGACTATGGTGGAGGGGGCACCGCACACGGCTAAGAGATCAAGAGATCAATTGTTGTGTCCATGGGGTGCCCCCTGCCCCCGTATATAAAGGAGCAAGGGGGGAGGCGGCCGGCCAAGGAGGAGGGCGCGCCAAGGGGGGGGTCCTACTCCCACCGGGAGTAGGACTCATCCTTTCCTTGTTGGAGTAGGAGAGAAGGAAAGAGGGGTAGAGGAGGAAGGAAAAGGGGGCTGCACCCCTTATCCAATTCGGACCAGAGGGGGCCGCGTGCCTCCTTCCTTTCGGCCTCTCTCCTCTATTCCCGTATGGCCCAATAAGGCCCATATACTCCCCGGCGAATTCCCGTAACTCTTCGGTACTCCGAAAAATACCCGAATCACTCGAAACCTTTTCGAAGTCCGAATATAGTCGTCCAATATATCGACCTTTACGTCTCGACCATTTTGAGACTCCTCGTCATGTCCCCAATCTCATACGGGACTCCGAACTCCTTCGGTACATCAAAACACTTAAACTCATAATATAACTGTCATCGAAACCTTAAGCGTGCGGACCCTATGGGTTCGAGAACTATGTAGACATGACCGAGACACGTTTCCGGTCAATAACCAATAGCGGAACCTGGATGCTCATATTGGCTCCCACATATTCTACGAAGATCTTTATCGGTCAAACCGCATAACAACATACGTTTGTTCCCTTTGTCATCGCTATGTTACTTGCCCAAGATTCGATCGTTGGTATCTCAATACCTACTTCAATCTCGTTACCGGCAAGTCTCTTTACTCGTTATGTAATACATCATCTCGCAACTAACTCATTAGTCACATTGCTTGCAAGGCTTATAGTGATGTGCATTACCGAGAGGGCCCAGAGATACCTCTCCGACAATCGGAGTGACAAATCCTAATCTCGAAATACGCCAACTCAACAAGTACCTTCGGAGACACCTGTAGAGCACCTTTATAATCACCCAGTTATGTTGTGACGTTTGGTAGCACACAAAGTAAGTAGCTTTACTGAGGTGTGAAGTTGATGCTCAATATGTAAGTAGCTTTACTGAGGTCTTTCTTTGAAAAAATCCTTTCAAACACTCCTTTATGCTTTCCAGAAAATTCTACATCATTTCCGATCAACAATATGTCATTCACATGTACTTATCAGAAAGGCTGTAGTGCTCCCACTCACTTTCTTGTAAATACAGGCCTTTCCAAAGGTCTGCATAAAACCATATGCTTTGATCAACTCATCAAAGCGTATATTCCAACTCCGAGATGCTTGCACCAGTCCATTGATGGATTGCTGGAGCTTGCACACTTTGTTAGCACCTTTAGGATTGACAAAACCTTCTGGTTGCATCATATACAACTCTTCTTTAATAAATCCATTGAGGAATGCAGTTTTGACATCCATTTGCCAGATTTCATAAAATGTGACAATTGCTAACATGATTCAGATAGACTTAAGCATCGTTACGAGTGGGAAAATCTCATCGTATTCAACATCTTGAACTTGTTGAAAAACTTTCGCAACAAGTCGAGCTTTGTAGATAGTAACACTACTATCAGTGTCCGTCTTCCTCTTGAAGATCCATTTATTTTCTATGGCTTGTCGAGCATCGGGCAAGACAACCAAAGTCCACACTTTGTTCTCATACATGGATCCCATCTCAAATATCATGGCCTCAAGCCATTTCGCGGAATCTGAGCTCATCATCGCTTCCTCATAGTTCGTAGGTTCATCATGGTCTAGTAACATGTCTTCCAGAACAGGATTACCGTACCGCTTTGGTGCGATCTTACTCTGGAAGACCTACGAGGTTTTGCAGTAACTTGATCTGAAGTTTCATGATCAATATCATTAGCTTCCTCACTGATTGGTGTAGTTGTCACAGGAACCGGTTTCTGTGATGAACTACTTTCCAATAAGGGAGCAGGTACAGTTACCTCATCAAGTTCTACTTTCCTCCCACTCACTTCTTTCGAGAGAAACTCCTTCTCTAGAAAGGATCCGAATTTAGCAACAAAAGTCTTTCCTTCATATCTGTGATAGAAGGTGTACCCAATAGTATCTTTTGGGTATCCTATGAAGACACATTTCTCCGATTTGGGTTCGAGCTTATCTGGTTGAAGTTTCTTCACATAAGCATCGCAGCCCCAAACTTTAAGAAACGACAACTTTGGTTTCTTGCCAAACCACAGTTCATAAGGCGTCGTCTCAACAGATTTTGATGGTGCTCTATTTAAAGTGAATGCAGTTGTTTCTAATGCATAACCCCATAACGATAGTGGTAAATCGATAAGAGACATCATAGATCGCACCATATCCAATAAAGTGCGGTTACGACATTCAGACACACCATTATGCTGTGGTGTTCCATGTGGCGTGAGCTGTGAAACTATTCCACATTGTTTTTAAATGAAGGCCAAACTCGTAACTCAAATATTCTCCTCTACGATCAGATTGTAGAAACTTTATTTTCTTGTTACGATGATTCTCCACTTCACTCTGAAATTCTTTGAACTTTTCAAATGTTTTAGACTTGTGCTTCATTAAGTAGATATACTCATATCTGCTCAAATCATCTGTGAATGTCAGAAAATAACGATACCCACCACGAGCATCAACATTCATTGGATCGCATACATCGGTATGTATTATTTCCAATAAATTGGTAGCTCGTTCCATTGTTCTGAAGAACGGAGCTTTAGTCATCTTGTCCAAAAGGCACGGTTCGCAAGCATCAAATGATTCATAATCAGGTGATTCCAAAAACCCATCAGCAGGGAGTTTCTTCATGCGCTTTACACCGATATGACCCAAACGGCAGTGCCACAAATAAGTTGCACTATCATTATCAACTTTGCATCTTTTGGCAAAAATATTATGATTATGTGTATCACTACGATCGAGATCCAACAAACTATTTTTATTGGGTGTATGACCATCGAAGGCTTTATTCATGTAAACAGAATAACAATTATTCTCTGACTTTAAATGAATAATCGTATTGCAATAAACATGATAAAATCATATTCATGCTCAACGCAAACGCCCAAATAACATTTATTTAGGTTTAACACTAATCCCGAAAGTATAGGGAGTGTGCGATGATGATCCTATCAATCTCGGAACCACTTCCAACATACATCGTCACTTCACCCTCAACTAGTCTCTGTTTATTCTGTAACTCCTATTTTGAGTTACTAATTTTTAGCAACCGAACAAGTATCAAATACCCAGGGGCTACTATAAACACTAGTAAGGTACACATCAATAACCTGTATATCAAATATACCCTTGTTCACTTTGCCATCCTTCTTATCCACCAAATATTCAGGGCATTTCCTCTTCAAGTGACCATTTCCTTTGCAATAGAAGCACTTAGTTTCAGTTTTTGGTCCAGCTTTGGGCTTCTTCACGGGAGTGACAACTTTCTTGCCATTCTACTTGAAGTTCCCTTTCTTTTCCTTTGCCCTTTTCTTGAAACTAGTGATCTTGTTTAATCATCAACACTTGATGTTCTTTTTTGATTTCTACCTTCGTCGATTTCAACATCACGAATAGCTCAGGAATCGTTTTCGTCATCCGTTGCATATTATAGTTCATCACGAAGTTCTAGTAACTTGGTGATGGTGACTAGAGAACTCTATCAATCACTATCTTATCTGGAAGATTAACTCCCACTTGATTCAAGCAATTGTAGTACCCAGACAATCTGAGCACATGCTCACTAGTTGAGAAATTCTCCTCCATCTTTTAGCTATAAAACTTGTTGGAGACTTCATATCTCTCAACTCGGGTATTTCCTTGAAATATTAACTTCAACTCCTGGAACATCTCATATGGTCCATGACATTCAAAACGTCTTTGAAGTCCCGATTCTAAGCCATTAAGCATGGTGCACTAAACTATCAAGTAGTCATCATATTGAGCTACCCAAACGTTCATAACGTCTGCATCTACTCTTGCAATAGGTCTGTCACCTAGCGGTGCATCAAGGACATAATTCTTCTGTGCAGCAATGAGGACAAACCTCAGATCGCAGACCAAGTCCGCATCATTGCTACTATCATCTTTCAACTTAGTTTTCTCTAGGAACATATAAAAACATAGGGAAGCAACAAAGCGAGCTATTGATCTACAACATAATTTGCAAAATACTACCAGGACTAAGTTCATGATAAATTTAAGTTCAATTAATCATATTACTTAAGAACTCCCACTTAGATAGACATCTCTCTAATCATCTAAGTGATCACGTGATCCAAATCAACTAAACCATGTCCGATCATCACGTGAGATGGAGTAGTTTTCAATGGTGAACATCACTATGTTGATCATATCTACTATATGATTCACGCTCGACCTTTCGGTCTGAGTCTTCCGAGGCCATATCTGTATATGCTACTCTCGTCAAGTTTAACCTGAGTATTCTGCGTGTGCAACTGTTTTGCACTCGTTGTATTTGAACGTAGAGCCTATCACACCCGATCATCACGTGGTGTCTCAGCATGAAGAACTTTCGCAACGGTGCATACTCAGGGAGAACACTTATACCTTGAAATTTAGTGAGAGATCATCTTATAAAGCTACCGTCGAACTAAGCAAAATAAGATGTATAAAAGATAAACATCATATGCAATCAAAATATGTGACATGATATGGCCATGATCATCTTGCGCCTTTGATCTCCATCTCCAAAGTACTGTCATGATCTCCATCGTCACCGGCATGACACCATGATCTCCATCATCTTGATCTATATCAATGTGTCGTCACATGGTCGTCTCGCCAACTATTGCTCTTGCAACTATTGCTATCGCATAGCGATAAAGTAAAGGAATTATTTGGCGCTTGCATCTTATGCAATAAAGAGACAACCATAAGGCTTCTGCCAGTTGCCGATAACTTCAACAAAACATGATCATCTCATACAACAACTTATATCTCATCACATCTTGACAATATCACATCACAACATGCCCTGCAAAAACAAGTTAGACGTCCTCTACTTTGTTGTTACAAGTTTTACATGGCTGCTACGGGCTGAGCAAGAATCGTTCTTACCTACGCATCAAAACCACAACGATAGTTCGTCAAGTTAGTGTTGTTTTAACCTTCTCAAGGACCGGGCGTAGCCACACTCGGTTCAACTAAAGTTGGAGAAACTGACACCCGCCGGCCACCTATGTGCAAAGCACGTCGGTAGAACCAGTCTCGTGTAAGCGTACGCGTAATGTCGGTCTGGGCTGCTTCATCCAACAATACCGCCGAACCAAAGTATGACATGCTGGTAAGCAGTATGACTTGTATCGCCCACAACTCACTTGTGTTCTACTCGTGCATATAACATCAACACATAAAACCTCGGCTCGGATGCCACTGTTGGGGAACGTAGTAATTTCAAAAAAATTCCTACGCACACGCAAGATCATGGTGATGCATAGCAACGAGAGGGGAGAGTGTTGTCTACGTACCCTCGTAGACCGAAAGCGGAAGCGTTATAACAACGTGGTTGATGTAGTCGTACGTCTTCATGGCCCGATCGATCAAGCACCGAAACTACGGCACCTCCGAGTTCTAGCACACGTTCAGCTCGATGACGTCCCTCGAACTCCGATCCAGCCGAGTGTCGAGGGAGAGTTCCGTCAGCACGACGGCATGGTGACGATCTTGATGTTCTACCATTGCAGGGCTTCGCCTAAGCACCGCTACAATATTATCGAGGAGGACTATGGTGGAGGGGGGCACCGCACACGGCTAAGAGATCAAGAGATCAATTGTTGTGTCCATGGGGTGCCCCCTGCCCCCGTATATAAAGGAGCAAGGGGGAGGCGTCCGGCCAAGGAGGAGAGCGCGCCAAGGGGGGAGTCCTACTCCCACCGAGAGTAGGACTCATCCTTCCCTTGTTGGAGGGGGAGAGGAAAAGGGGGCTGCAACCCTTGTCCAATTCGGACCAGAGGGGGGCTGCGCGCCTCCTTCCTTTCGGCCTCTCTCCTCTATTCCCGTATGGCCCTATTGGAAATATGCCCTAGAGGCAATAATAAATTAGTTATTATTATTATATTTCCTTGTTCATGATAATCGTTTATTATCCATGCTATAATTGTATTGATAGGAAACTCAGATACATGTGTGGGTACATAGACAACACCATGTCCCTAGTAAGCCTCTAGTTGACTAGCTCGTTGATCAATAGATGGTTACGGTTTCCTGACCATGGACATTGGATGTCGTTGATAACGGGATCACATCATTGGGAGAATGATGTGATGGACAAGACCCAATCCTAAGCCTAGCACAAAGATCGTAGTTCGTATGCTAAAGCTTTTCTAATGTCAAGTATCATTTCCTTAGACCATGAGATTGTGCAACTCCCGGATACCGTAGGAATGCTTTGGGTGTACCAGACGTCACAACGTAACTGGGTGGCTATAAAGATACACTACAGGTATCTCCGAAAGTGTCTGTTGGGTTGGCACGAATCGAGACTGGGATTTGTCACTCCGGTAAACGGAGAGGTATCTCTGGGCCCACTCGGTAGGACATCATCATAATGTGCACAATGTGATCAAAGAGTTGATCGCGGGATGATGTGTTACGGAATGAGTAAAGAGACTTGCCGGTAATGAGATTGAACAAGGTATCAGTATACCGACGATCGAATCTCGGGCAAGTACAATACCGCTAGACAAAGGGAATTGTATACGGGATCGATTGAGTCCTTGACATCGTGGTTCATCCGATGAGATCATCGTGGAACATGTGGGAGCCAACATGGGTATCCAGATCCCGCTGTTGGTTATTGACCGGAGAACGTCTCGGTCATGTCTGCATGGTTCCCGAACCCGTAGGGTCTACACACTTAAGGTTCGATGACGCTAGGGTTATAAAGGAAGTTTGTATGTGGTTACCGAATGTTGTTCGGAGTCTCGGATGAGATCCCGGATGTCACGAGGAGTTCCGGAATGGTCAGGAGGTAAAGATTTATATATGGGAAGTCCTATTTTGGCCACCGGAAAATGTTCGGGATTTTTCGGTATTGTACCGGGAAGGTTCTAGAAGGTCCTGGAGTGGGGCCCACCTTCATGGGGGGACCCACATAAACGTGGGTAGTGGGGGAAAGGCCCCACACGCCTGGTCAAGGCGCACCAAGATCCCCCCTTAGAAGGAATAAGATCATATCCCGAAGGGATAAGATCAAGATCCCTAAAAAGGGGGGATAACAATCGGTGGGGAAGGAAATGATGGGATTTCTTTCCTCCCACCTTTGCCAACGCCCCAATGGACTTGGAGGGCAAGAAACCAGCCCCCTCCATCCCTATATATAGTGGGGAGGTGCATGGGAGCTTTAACCAAGTTCTGGCACAGTCCTCCCCCTCTCCCAAGTCCTCCTCCTCTCCCGCGGTGCTTGGCGAAGCCCTGCAGGATTGCCACGCTCCTCCATCACCACCACGCCGTTGTGCTGCTGCTGGATGGAGTCTTCCTCAACCTCTCCCTCTCTCCTTGCTGGATCAAGGCATGGGAGACGTCACCGGGCTGTACGTGTGTTGAACGCGGAGGTGCCGTCCGTTCGGCACTAGGATCTCCGGTGATTTTGGATCACGACGAGTACGACTCCTTCAACCCCGTTCTCTTGAACACTTCCGCTTAGCGATCTACAAGGGTATGTAGATGCACTCTCCTTCCCCTCGTTGCTGGTTTCTCCATAGATAGATCTTGGTGACACGTAGGAAAATTTTGAATTTCTGCTACGTTCCCCAACAGTGGCATCATGAGCTAGGTCTATTGCGTAGATTCTTTGCACGAGTAGAACACAAAGTAGTTGTGGGCGTTGATTTTGTTCAATATGCTTACCGTTACTAGTCCAATCTTGTTTCGACTGTATTGTGGGATGAAGCGGCCCGGACCGACCTTACACGTACACTTACGTGAGACAGGTTCCACCGACTGACATGCACTTGGTGCATAAGGTGGCTAGCGGGTGCCAGTCTCTCCCACTTTAGTCGGAACGGATTCGATGAAAAGGGTCCTTATGAAGGGTAAATAGCAATTGGCATATCACGTTGTGGTTTTGCGTAGGTAAGAAACGTTCTTGCTAGAAACCCATAGCAGCCACGTAAAACATGCAAACAACAATTAGAGGACGTCTAACTTGTTTTTGCAGGGTATGCTATGTGATGTGATATGGCCAAGAAGAATGTGATGAATGATATGTGATGTATGAGATTGATCATGTTCTTGTAATAGGAATCACGACTTGCATGTCGATGAGTATGACAACCGGCAGGAGCCATAGGAGTTGTCTTAATTTATTGTATGACCTGCGTGTCATTAAACAACGCCATGTAATTACTTTACTTTATTGCTAACCGGTAGCCATAGTAGTAGAAGTAATAGTTGGCGAGACAACTTCATGAAGACACGATGATGGAGATCATGATGATGGAGATCATGGTGTCATGCCGGTGACGATGATGATCATGGAGACCCAAAGATGGAGATCAAAAGGAGCAAAATGATATTGGCCATATCATGTCACTATTTGATTGCATGTGATGTTTATCATGTTTATGCATCTTATTTGCTTAGAACGACGGTAGTAAATAAGATGACCCCTCATTAAAATTTCAAGAAAGTGTTCCCCCTAACTGTGCACCGTTGCGAAAGTTCGTCGTTTCGAAGCACCACGTGATGATCGGGTGTGATAGATTCTTACGTTCACATACAACGGGTGTAAGCCAGATTTACACACGCGAAACACTTAGGTTAACTTGACGAGCCTAGCATGTACAGACATGGCCTCGGAACACAAGAGACCGAAAGGTCGAGCATGAGTCGTATAGTAGATACGATCAACATGAAGATGTTCACCGATGATGACTAGTCCGTCTCACGTGATGATCGGACACGGCCTAGTTGACTCGGATCATGTAATCACTTAGATGACTAGAGGGATGTCTATCTGAGTGGGAGTTCATAAGATGAACTTAATTATCCTGAACATAGTCAAAAGATCTTTGCAAATTATGTCGTAAGCTCGCGCTTTAGTTCCACTGTTTAGATATGTTCCTAGAGAAAATATAGTTGAAAGTTGACAGTAGCGATTATGCGGACAGTAGAAAGCTTATGTCCTTAATGCACCGCTCAGTGTGCTGAACCCCAAACGTCGTTTGTGGATGTTGCGAACATCGGACATACATGTTTTGATAACTACGTGATAGTTCAGTTAAACGGTTTAGAGTTGAGGCACCAAAGACGTTTTCGAAACGTCGCGGAACATATGAGATGTTTCGAGGGCTGAAATTGGGATTTCAGGCTCGTGCCCACGTCAAGAGGTATAAGACCTCCGACGATTTTCTTAGCCTGCAAACTAAGGGAGAAAAGCTCAATCGTTGAGCTTGTGCTCAGATTGTCTGAGTGCAACAATCACTTGAATCGAGTGGGAGTTGATCTTCCAGATGAGATAGTGATGTTTCTCCAAAGTCATTGCCACCAAGCTGCTAGAGCTTCGTGATGAACTATAACATATCAGGGATAGATATGATGATCCTTGAGGTATTCGCGATGTTTGACACCGCGAAAGTAGAAATCAAGAAGGAGCATCAATTGTTGATGGTTGGTGAAACCACTAGTTTCAAGAAGGGCAAGGGCAAGAAGGGATACTTCATGAAACGGCAAATCAGCTGCTGCTCTAGTGAAGAAACCCAAGGTTGAACCCAAACCCGAGACTAAGTGCTTCTGTAATAAGGGGAACAACCACTGGAGCAGGATTACCCTAGATACTTGGTAGATGAGAAGGCTGGCAAGGTCGATAGAAGTATATTGGATATACATTATGTTAATGTGTACTTTACTAGTACTCCTAGTAGCACCAGGGTATTAGATACCGGTTCGGTTGCTAAGTGTTAGTAACTCGAAATAAAAGAGCTACGGAATAAACGGAGACTAGCTAAAGGTGAGCTGACGATATGTGTTGGAAGTGTTTCCAAGTTTGATGTGATCAAACATCGCACGCTCCCTCTACCATCAAGATTAGTATTAAACCTGAATAATTGTCATTTGGTGTTTGCGTTGAGCATAGACATGATTGGATTATGTCTATCGCAATACGGTTATTCATTTAAGGAGAATAATGGTTACTCTATTTATTTGAATAATACCTTCAATGGTCTTGCACCTAAAGGAATGGTTTATTGAATCTCGATCGTAGTGATACACATTTTCATGCCAAAAGATATAAGATAGTAATGATAGTACCACTTACTTGTGGCACTGCCATGTAAGTCATATTGGTATAAAACGCATGAAGAAGCTCCATGTTGATGGATCTTTGGACTCACTCGTTTTTGAAAAGTTTGAGACATGCGAACCATGTCTATTGGTGTATACGCATGAAGAAACTCCATGCAGATGGATCGTTTGGACTCACTTGATTTTGAATCACTTGAGATATGCAAATCATACCACATGGGCAAGATGACTGAAAAGCCTCGTTTTCAGTAAGATGGAACAAGATAGCAACTTGTTGGAAGTAACACATTTTGATGTGTGCAGTCCAATGAGTGCTGAGGCATGCAGTGAATATCGTTATGTTCTTACTTCACAGATGATTCGAGTAGATGTTGAGTATATTTACTTGATGAAACACAAGTCTGAATTATTGAATGGTTCAAGTAGTTTCAGAGTGAAGTTGAAGATCATCGTGACAAGAGGATAAAATGTCTATGATATGATCATAGAGATGAGTATCTGAGTTACGAGCTTTGGCACGCAATTAAGACATTGTGGAAATTGTTTCACAATTAATACCGCCTGGAACACCATAGTGTGATGGTGTGTCCGAACATCATAGTTGCACCCTATTGGATATGGTGCGTACCATGATGTCTCTTATCGAATTACCACTATCATTCATGGGTTAGGCATTAGAGACAACCGCACTCACTTTAATAGGGCACCATGTAATTCCGTTGAGACGACACCGTTTGAACTATGGTTTGGAGAAACCTAAGTTGTCGTTTCTTAAAAGTTTGGGGCTGCGACGCTTATGTGAAAAAGTTTCAGGTTGATAAGCTCGAACCCAAAGCGGATAAAATGCATCTTCATAGGACACCCAAAACAGTTGGGTATACCTCCTAATTCAGATCCGAAAGCAATAGGGATTGTTTCTTGAATCGGGTCCTTTCTCGAGGAAAAGTTTGTCTTGAAAGAATTGAGTGGGAGGATGGTGGAGACTTGATGAGGTTATTGAACCGTCACTTCAACAAGTGTGTAACAGGGCACAGGAAATTGTTCCTGTAGCGCCTACACCAATTGAAGTAGAAGCTTATGATAGTGATCATGAAGTTTTGGATCAAGTCACTACCGTACCTCGTAGGGTGACAAGGATGCGTACTGTTTCAGAGTGGTACAGTAACCTGTCTTGAAGGTCATGTTGCTAGACAACAATGAACCTACGAGCTATGGAGAAGTGATGGTGGGCCCAAATTCCGACAAATGGTTAGAAGCCATGAAATCCGAGATAGGATCCATGTATCAGAACAAAGCATGGACTTTGGTGGACTTGTCCGGTGATCAGCAAGCCATTGAGATAAATGGATCTTTAAGAAGAAGACGGGCGTGGACGGTAATGTCACCGTCTATGAAGCTCGACTTGTGGCGAAGAGTTTTTCACAAGTTCAAGGAGTTGACTACGATGAGATTTTCTCATCCGTAGCGATGCTTAAGTCCGTCGGAATCATGTTAGCATTAGCTGCATTTATGAAATCTGGCAGATGGATGTCAAAACGAGTTTCCTTACCAGTCTTCGTAAGGAAAGGTTGTATGTGATACAATCAGAAAGTTTTTGTCGATCCTAAGGATGCTAAAAGGTATGTTGGCTCCAGCGATCCTTCTAAGGACTGGAGTAAGCATCTCGGAGTTGGAATATGCGCTTTGATGGAATGATCAAAGATTTTGGGTTTGTATAAAGTTTATGAGAAACTTGTATTTCCAAAGAAGTGAGTGGGAGCACTATAGAATTTCTGATGAGTATATGTTGTTGACATATTGTTGATCAGAAATGATGTAGAATTTCTAGAAAGCATATAGGGTTGTTTGAAAAGTGTTTTTCAATGGAAAACCTGGATTAGGCTACTTGAACAATAAGCATCAAGATCTATAAGATAGATCAAAATGTTTAATAATACTTTCAAATGAGCACATACCTTGACATAATCTTGAAGGTGTTCAAGATGGATCAGTCAAAGAAGGAGTTCTTGCCTGAGTTGTAAGGTATGAAGTTAAGAGTTAAAGCTCGACCACGGCAGAAGAGAGAGAAAGGACGAAGGTCGTCCCCTATGCTTCAGACATAGGCTCTACAGTATGCTATGCTAAGTACCGCACATGATGTGTGCCTTGCTACATACCTGGCAAGAGGGTACAAAGGTGATCAAGGAGTAGATCACCAGATAGCGGTCAAAATTATCCTTAGAGGAATAAGGATATGTTTCTCGGTTATGGAGGTGATAAAGAGTTCAACATAAAGAGTTGCATCGATGCAAGCTTTAACACCTATCCGAATGACTCTGAGTAGCAAAACCGATACGTATAGTGGAGCAACCATTTGGAATAGCTCCAAGTGGAGCGTGGAAGCAGCATTTATAATATGACCTAGAGATTTGTGAAGTACACACGGATCTGAATGTTGCAGACCCGTTGACTAAAACCTCTCTCACAAGCAAAACATGATCAAACCCAAGAACTCATTGGGTCTTAATCACATGATGATGTGAACTAGTTTAGACACTAGTAAACTCTTTGGATGTTGGTCACATGGCGATGTGACCTGTCAGTGTTAATCACATAGCGATGTGAACTAGATTATTGACTCTAGTGCAAGTGGGAGACTGTTGGAAATATGCCCTAGAGGCAATAATAAATTAGTTATTATTATTATATTTCCTTGTTCATGATAATCATTTATTATCCATGATATAATTGTATTGATAGGAAACTCAGATACATGTGTGGGTACATAGACAACACCATGTCCCTAGTAAGCCTCTAGTTGACTAGCTCGTTGATCAATAGATGGTTACGGTTTCCTGACCATGGACATTGGATGTCGTTGATAACGGGATCACATCATTAGGAGAATGATGTGATGGACAAGACCCAATCCTAAGCCTAGCACAAAGATCGTAGTTCGTATGCTAAAGCTTTTCTAATGTCAAGTATCATTTCCTTAGACCATGAGATTGTGCAACTCCCGGATACCGTAGGAATGCTTTGGGTGTACCAAACGTCACAACGTAACTGGGTGGCTATAAAGGTACACTACAGGTATCTCCGAAAGTGTTTGTTGGGTTGGCACGAATCAAGGCTGGGATTTGTCACTCCGGTAAACGGAGAGGTATCTCTGGGCCCACTCGGTAGGACATCATCATAATGTGCACAATGTGATCAAAGAGTTGATCACGGGATGATGTGTTACGGAATGAGTAAAGAGACTTGCCGGTAACGAGATTGAACAAGGTATCGGTATACCGACGATCGAATCTCGGGCAAGTACAATACCGCTAGACAAAGGGAATTGTATACGGGATCGATTGAGTCCTTGACATCGTGGTTCATCCGATGAGATCATCGTGGAACATGTGGGAGCCAACATGGGTATCCAGATCCCGCTGTTGGTTATTGACCGGAGAACGTCTCGGTCATGTCTGCATGGTTCCCGAACCCGTAGGGTCTACACACTTAAGGTTCGATGACGCTAGGGTTATAAAGGAAGTTTGTATGTGGTTACCGAATGTTGTTCGGAGCCCCGGATGAGATCCCGGATGTCACGAGGAGTTCCGGAATGGTCAGGAGGTAAAGATTTATATATGAGAAGTCCTATTTTGGCCACCGGAAAATGTTCGGGATTTTTCGGTATTGTACCGGGAAGGTTCTAGAAGGTTCTGGAGTGGGGCCCACCTGCATGGGGGGACCCACATAAACGTGGGTAGTGGGGGAAAGGCCCCACACCCCTGGTCAAGGCGCACCAAGATCCCCCCTTAGAAGGAATAAGATCATATCCCGAAGGGATAAGATCAAGATCCCTAAAAAGGGGGGATAACAATCGGTGGGGAAGGAAATGATGGGATTTCTTTCCTCCCACCTTTGCCAATGCCCCAATGGACTTCGAGGGCAAGAAACCAGCCCCCTCCACGCATATATATAGTGGGGAGGCGCATGGGAGCTTTAACCAAGTTCTGGCACAGTCCTCCCCCTCTCCCAAGTCCTCCTCCTCTCCCGCGGTGCTTGGCGAAGCCCTGCAGGATTGCCACGCTCCTCCATCACCACCACGCCGTTGTGCTGCTGCTGGATGGAGTCTTCCTCAACCTCTCCCTATCTCCTTGCTGGATCAAGGCATGGGAGACGTCACCGGGCTGTACGTGTGTTGAACGCGGAGGTGCCGTCCGTTCGGCACTAGGATCTCCGGTGATTTTGGATCACGACGAGTACGACTCCTTCAATCCCGTTCTCTTGAACGCTTCCGCTTAGCGATCTACAAGGGTATGTAGATGCACTCTCCTTCCCCTCGTTGCTGGTTTCTCCATAGATAGATCTTGGTGACACGTAGGAAAATTTTGAATTTCTGCTACGTTCCCCAACAGGCCCAATAAGGCTCATATACTCCCCGGCGAATTCCCGTAACTCTCCGGTACTCCGAAAAATACCCGAATCACTCGGAACCTTTCCGAAGTCCGAATATAGTCGTCCAATATATCGATCTTTACGTCTCGACCATTTCGAGACTCCTCGTCACGTCCCCATTCTCATCCGGGACTCCGAACTCCTTCGGTACATCAAAACACATAAACTCATAATATAACTGTCATCGAAACCTTAAGCGTGCGGACCCTACGAGTTCGAGAACTATGTAGACATGACCGAGACACGTTTCCGGTCAATAACCAATAGCGGAACCTAGATGCTCATATTGGCTCCTACATATTTTACAAAGATCTTTATTGGTCAAACCGCATAACAACATACGTTGTTTCCTTTGTCATTGGTATGTTACTTGCCCGAGATTTGATCGTCGGTATCTCAATACCTAGTTCAATATCATTACCGGCAAGTCTCTTTACTCGTTACGTAATGCATCATCCCGCAACTAACTCATTAGTCACATTGCTTGCAAGGCTTATAATGATGTGCATTACCGAGAGGGCCCAGAGATACCTCTCCGACAATCGGAGTGACAAATCCTAATCTCGAAATACGCCAACTCAACATGTACCTTCGGAGACACCTGTAGAGCTCCTTTATAATCACCCAGTTACGTTGTGATGTTTGGTAGCACACAAAGTGTTCCTTCGGTAAACGGGAGTTGCATAATCTCATAGTTGTAGGAACATGTATAAGTCATGAAGAAAGCAATAGCAACATACTAAACAATCAAGTGCTAAGCTAACGGAATGGGTCATGTCAATCACATCATTCTCCTAATGATGTGATCCCGTTAATCAAATGACAACTCATGTCTATGGTTAGGAAACATAACCATCTTTGATTAATGAGCTAGTCAAGTAGAGGCATACTAGTGACATTAAGTTTGTCTATGTATTCACACATGTATCATGTTTCCGGTTAATACAATTCTAGCATGAATAATAAACATTTATCATGAAATAAGGAAATAAATAATAACTTTATTATTGCCTCTAGGGCATATTTCCTTCAGTTGTAGGGGTTGGGTATATTTCTATCTTTGTAAAATCTTTTAAGTCTGACTTAAGACAACAGGAAATATGCCTATACTTTTGGACGCTGCCATGTGCTATCCGTTACTTTTGAACCACTATCATCGTTCATGTAACCTCAAGGAATACGTTCTCTAAGTGTGTTATTTTTGCATGGCTCCATCTTAAAGTTTCAGTTAAAAACTTGCACATACCAGTCCTAATAGACATGTACTTTGAGTGTGATGGAATAACACCCCTTGATACAAACAATAAAGTGGAAGGGGGAGCTCCTACCTTGCACGGCCACAATTTCCTCTCAGGAGGCCCACAATGGCGGGCCCCAACCACTAGTGCAATATTACAGGTGGGACCCCACCATGTCACACTACTGCTTCCTTCTCATCACTATCATCCTAACCGCTGGGCCCAGATTCTTTTGGGGCTCCACTTGTCGGTGTCGTGTGATCTTGGACTCGATGTCCGGCGTCGCCGTACTGAAAGGCGAGTGTTGGTGTCAAAACCGGCGGATCTCGGGTAGGGAGTCCCGAACTGTGCATCTAAGGCTAATGGTAACAGGAGGCTGGGGACATGGTGTTTACCCAGGTTCAGGCCCTCTCGATGGAGGTAATACCCTACTTCCTGCTTGATTGATCTTGATGATATGAGTATTACAAGAATTGATCTACCACGAGATCGTAGAGGCTAAACCCTAGAAGCTAGCCTATGATTATGATTGTTGTTATCCTACGGACTAAACCCTCCTGTTTATATAGACACCAGAGGGGGCTAGGGTTACACAGAGTCGGTTACAGAGAAGGAGATCTAATATCCGAATTGCCAAGCTTGCCTTCCACGCAAAGGAGAGTTCCATCCGGACACGGGATGAAGTCTTCAATCTTGTATCTTCATAGTCCAACAGTCCGGCCAAAGTATATAGTCCGGTTGTCCGGATACCCCCTAATCCAGGACTCCCTCAGTAGCCCCCGAACCAGGCTTCAATGATGATGAGTACGGCGCGCAGATTGTCTTCGACATTGCAAGGCGGGTTCTTCTCCAAATCCAGAGTACATGTTCGTAGCGAACAGTGTCCGTCTTCCCATCAATATTGTACTCCTCGGCTTCTGTGCTTCAATAATGGCTATCTCCATGTGTCAAGTGAATACGAGAAGGCGGGGAATTTTTACATTTTCCACCCTGACCCTGTAAGTAAACCGTCTATTTGAAGAGACGGGGATGCTCAGATCCAAATCTCACCATCTTCCCCCAAGCAAGCATTCAACAGAGCGCGCCCGGAAAAACCATTCCATCATGACCGGTCGCAGCTCCTCTTCTCGCACCCTTAGCCCTAAGCCAGGTGATTGGGAAAAGTGTTCTCTCCCCTATAGTCAATTAGTAGAGTTTCAGACCCAAGGGTTTCTTCCACCTGCATACATGGTCCCCGTCCGAGCCGTACTAGCCACCTATAATGGCGGGGAGCAAGCGGAGAGCTTTCCTAACCCATCTCAGGGGAGCGGGTATGGCTTGTCCCATATTTGCTGAGAGGACTCGGGTTTCCAATCCACCTGTTCCTCCGCGGGCTCCTGGAGTTCTATGGCCTCCAGCTGCATAACCTCACCCCTGCCTCCATACTGCACATCGCAGGATATGTTGCCCTCTGCGAGCTATTTTTGGGCTGTGAGGCTCATTTCGAGTTATGGAAGAGGCTATTCTGCCTCATCCCTCGTACTCAAGAGGGATCTATATATCAAGTGGGCGGAGCCAAAATATGGTGCATCGCCCAAACCGGATACTTGTCCGGCACCCCAAAGAAGGCATCCGAAGACTGGCCTTCGGAGTGGTTTTATGTAGAGGACCTTCCGGACCCAATCCGGACGGGCCTTCCTGAGTTCACTAACGCTCCGCTAAAGAAACACCAAAGTTGGCGCCCCCGGAGCCCCCAAGAGGAAGACAACAGAGAAGTCTTCTACCGGATGGGCAGGATAAAAATATTGGCCCAATCAGGACTGACAATAATTGAAGTTATGTCAATATGCATAATGGGGGAGGGTGCAACCACTTCAATACCGGGGGAAACCCATGTGGCACTTCAATGGAGAAGACGATGCCACCCGCTGCGGTCGTAAAGGTCCGGACTCCGCCACCGCTCTAGCGAGAATATTGTCCAATTTGTACAAAGGAGAAGAAGAGGAGTTCCTCCGCATTAAACCACGGGATGGATTTTCAATGTACAACCCCCCAAGCTGGGTAAGCTGTCATCCTTTACTCATCTCTATTTATTTTTGCATCCCTTATCACAATTACTTACCTTGCTATTTCAAAGCAGGAACTGAAAAAGGCCATGAGAGAGTTCAACAGCCCATCTCCATAGCCAGAGGACCCTGGCCGGGCTCCCGACCCCGGTCTTGAAGAAGATCTGGATATATCTGTGGAGCTTGTCGATGGGACATTCTACCAGGCAAGCTGTGACGACACCTTGGTGGCCATCATTGCCGATTATCCCGGATTGCTCCCTGTATCGCACGTAAGTAAAGCCGGAGTCCTAACTTCCGAGAAGGATTCCTTCTTTATACCATACCTTATGTACATATATTGCACTTTTATAGAAACGGCCGTCGGGATGCCGCGCTGAGCACATGGGGGCTCATCAGCAAAGGGCGCCCGGGCCAGGCAGGTTTAAGAGGAAGGTGGTTAGGATTGAGACGCCATCGCAGAGGTACAATTTAAACTTGCTCCGTGATTATCATTGTTGAAATGTAACAGCGTCCATTATGTCCTTGCAGAAAGAGTAGTCGCCGGACTATATCCGAAGACCCTGCCGGCCACGCCTCCGCCAGCCGGATTCCAGAACCGGCCTCACGGGTGGAGGCTGATGTGGGGACAACACCGAATTGTCCTCCTACAGAGGATGCGGACAGGTTTTCTGCTACGAATTCTAAAGTGGAGAGTGCCATGAATCACCGGCGCAGACGGGCCGTACTCCGCGATAGTATTTTTTCTGAAGAGGCGTTCAATGCCTTCTACTCAGGAGACGCATACATCCGCGCTGCTCAAGATGGACTCGCCAGTGTGACGGACCAGTATGCAAAGGATATACGGGTAAGAAAATTTGATAAGCATGTATATCGGTAGCCCCTGAGACTTGAAACAGTTGGCACAACTGATTTAAGGATCATGTATGCATAGGTTCTTGTAGAGAAGAATACCCATTTATCTCAAGAGGTAGAGGAATGCAAGACCCAGTTGAGGGCCGCAGTTGCCAAACTAGAGGAATCCCAGAAGGCCTCATCTGGTAATACTTGTCTCGATAAAGAAATTTTAAGTACGTATACCAGTTAGTATTCGGCATGCTTTACAAATCTAACAAAATATTCTGCAGACAATCCCAGAGAGAATCCAGAGATCGTAAAAGATAATGAGCCACATGTTCAAAGACAGCTAAAGGCTGGCGAGTGTGTGCTTACGCAGGTTAGGCAAGAGAAAAACAATCTCCAAGATGCCAATATCCGGCTGAGCGTCGAATTAGCAGATGTTCGAGCTCAGATTGCTGACTCCGTGAAGGAGAACAGGAGGCTTCGACGCGGCATTTATGGTAAGTGCTTAAACGAACTGCAGTACAGTTCGGCGAGGAAATGAATTAACAGAGTTATGTCTGTAGGTATGCTGACAGGCCGTCCTGAAGAGGAGATGCTCGGATCCGCAGGCGATCTGCTGCAAGATCTCTCACAACTGCATGAACGAGCTCGACAGGTGATGCAGGGTATTTCCCACGCCTTGTGGCCATCCGCTTCCCTGCCAAGAGGCATGGGGGGGGGGCTTGTGGATATGCTCAAGGGAGCACGGTGACGCTTCTGGTTATGGAAGGTATCGGCCTGCCGACAAGGTGCAAGGGAAGCCTGGGCCATGGTGAAGACGCGATACGCCAAGGCTGACCCAAACCATATGGCCGAGGTCAGACCGGTGGGGCTAGATGGGAAAGAGATCCCCGTAAGTCTTGTGTATGACCAAGTAGAATTAGCCGCAAAGAATTCCAAGAGGATTGTAGGCTAGACAACCTGTTGGATGGTATAGAAGAAGAATTTAGCCAGTCCATGTGACTATGTACTTCAATGGACGTATGTAGTCCCTAGCCGAATTGTAAATCATTTGTCTTGGCAGACCTTTTTGCTTCAGCCTCCGGACTCGATAGTCCGAAGTGTATCCGAATACCCGCTTAGTTATGTAAAACGGGGTACGCGTGGAAACCAGGCGTAGGGGTCATAAGTGCTTGAGCAGACAAGTACCCAACTAGTTATGTTATATTACATGGTTAGTAAGAAACATCTTCCAAAGAGAATAGTTCTGTTAAGGGTTCCTTTCCCTGGGTACGCATGCGTTTAATGTGCACGTCTGAACTGCGAACAAAGGCGCAGGATACAAAACATCTGGGGGTTTATGTTGTAATAGATAAAAACATCTTTTGTTCACCGACCGAATATTCCCTTAAGAACGCTAGCTTTCGGCTTCACCCAGTCTGAGGTACACATCCGGCTGACCCGGCAGTAACAATCGCAGAGCTGCTCCCCTTATGCCCTAGCCAAATTAACGGGAACGTAGGGCATAAACACAAGAGCCAGGCAACCCAGCATGGCCAAAACTTAAGTCATGTCGATGCATATAATGGTGAAGAAAAGGCACATATGGAAAGGTGACGCATATGTGGTGGGCATAAAGCCATGCAAATAATTACATTAAGCTTCCGCATAGGAAGCCCCCAGGTTTATTTAGCACGCATAGTGCGGACGGAGCGATCGAAGCATCCGTAAAGCATTTAAGGCTTTGTGTGAAAAAGGAAAGAGGAAAGTAAATAAAAAGGAAGGACATAATTAAAAAGGGCGGAGGTAAGGAGACGAACACTGAGTTCGGCACTAGGCGTAGAATCTTCGGTGTCTGGCCGTGTTCCATGGGTTTGGCTCAAGTCTGTTATCTGATGCATTATGCAGATGGTACGCTCCTCCAGTGAGAACTTTATCAATGATGAAGGGACCCTCCCACTTGGGCTTGAGTTTATCCTTCTTCTTCTCCGGTAGGCGTAGAACGAGTTCGCCAATGTTATAAGTTTTGCCCGTACTTCTCTACTTTGATACCTTCGAGCCTATTGCTGATATAATGCGGAACAGGCTTTTGCGACATCACGCTCCTCCTCCAGGGCATCTAAGTTGTCCTGCCGATCTAGCTCGGCTTCTTTCTCTTCGTACATACGCACGCCAGGTGAGTCATGAATTATATCGCAGGGTAGTACTGCCTCTGCGCCGTACACCATAAAAAATGGTGTGTATCCGGTGGTGCGATTTGGCGTGGTCCACAACCCCTAGAGTACGGAGTCGAGCTCCTCGACCCAGTGCGTATCTGATTGCTTCAAGGATCGCACTAGTCTGGGTTTGATGCCGCCCATGATAAGACCATTTGCATGTTCGACTTGTCCATTTGTTTGGGGGTGATAGACAGAGGCGTAATTGAGCTTAATGCCCATATTACCGTACCAAGTTTTCACCTCATCGGCTGTGAAATTTGAGCCATTGTCAGTGGTGATGCTGTGGGGGACACCATAACGGTGCACAACCCCTGATATGAAGTCTATCACTGGTCCGGATTCGGCCGTTTTAACTGGTTTGGCTTCTATCCATTTGGTGAACTTGTCCACCATGACCAATAAGTATTTTTTCTTATGGCTTCCCCCTTTAAGAGGTCCGACCATATCAAGCCCCCAGACCGCGAAGGGTCAAGTTATGGGGATTGTTTGGAGAGCGGTAGGGGGCATATGGCTCTGATTGGCGAAGAGTTGGCAACCGACGCAATGTTGGACAAGGTCCTGTGCATCTGCCTGGGCTATCGGCCAGTAAAAACATGTATGGAAGGCCTTGCTTACAAGTGCCTGAGCTGCCGCGTGGTGCCCGCCGAGTCCGGCATGGATTTCAGCCAAGAGCTGCCGCCCTTCCTCTTCGGAGATGCATCTTTGGAGCACTCTGGTGCCACTTTTCTTATAAAGCTCTCCCTCGTGGACTTTGTAGGCCTTGGAGCGCCGCATAATACAACGTGCCTCATTTTGGTCCTCCGGGAGCTCTTGCCTATTTAGGTAGGCTAAGAAGGGCTCGGTCCACGGGGCGATAGTAGCCATGATTTCCTAGGCCGAAGGTGTTATTTCGGTGGCAAAGCCTCCGTTTACGTCAGATGGTTCGGAATCTGGGGTTATATTTGGATCCGGACTGGTGTTGCTGGTCTCCCCTTCCCATACCATGGATGGCTTGAATAGCCTTTTCCAAAAAGATATTAGGTGGGACGGGGTCGTGTTTAGCGCCTATGCGGGCAAGGATATCCGCCGCTTGATTGTTTTCTCGGACCACGTGGTGGAATTCGAGCCCCTCGAACCGAGCTGACATTTTGAGGACGACATTACGGTAGGCCACCATTTTCGGATCCTTGGAGTCAAAGTCTCCATTTATCTATGATACTGCGAGGTTCGAGTCCCCGCGCACTTCTAGGCATTGGATGCCCATGGAGACTGCCATCCGAAGACCATGCAACAGAGCCTCATTTTTGGCTGCATTGTTGGAGTATGTGTATAGTATTTGGAGTACGTATTGGACCGTGTCTCCGGTGGGGGATGTCAGGACAACACCCGCTCCCAATCTGGCCTGCATCTGAGAGTCGTCGAAGTGCATGATCCAATTGGAGTATGCGTCGTACTCTTTAGGGAGTTCGACTTCTCTCCATTCGGAGACAAAGTCAGACAGTACTTGCGACTTAATGGCTTGCCGTGGTTTGTATGTTACGTTGGACGGGAGGAGCTCGATAGCCCACTTAGCAATCCGGCCCGTGGCATCGCGGTTATTTATTATGTCATTGAGTGGTACTTCGGAGGCCATCGTGATCGAACACTCTTGAAAGTAGTGTCGTAGTTTCCGGGATGCCATGAAGACCGCTTATGCTATCTTTTGATAGTGTGGGTACCGGGATTTGCATGGAGTGAAGATAGTGGACACATAATATACCGGTTTTTGAAGCGGCAACTTGTGTCCATCTGTTTCTCGTTCGACAACGAGCGCTGCACTTACAACCTGGTGTGTTGCGGCTATATATAATAGCATAGGTTCGCCCGTATTTGGCGTGGTCGGGATTGGATTGCTGGCCAAGAGGGCCTTTATTTCTTCCAGTCCGGCCGTGGCCGCATCCGTCCACTCGAAGTGTTCGGTGCGTCGAAGAAGGCGATAAAGAGGTAGTGCCTTTTCTCCCAATCGGGAGATAAAGCGGCTTAAGACAGCCACACATCCAGTTAGTTTCTGGATCTGCTTGAGGTCTGTTGGGGTAGCCAACTGTGACAGAGCTCAGATTTTTGCCAGATTTGCTTCAATTCCTCTTTTGGAAACGATGAAGCCGAGCAACTTCCCGGAAGGTACGCCGAAGACACATTTTTCCGGGTTGAGCTTGATGTCGTATGTTCGGAGGTTGTCGAACGTGAGCCTCAAGTCATCTATTAAAGTTTCGAGGTGTCTTGTTTTGATGACTGTCGGTGTCAAAACCGGTGGATCTCGGGTAGGGGGTCCCGAACTGTGCGTATAAGGCTAATGGTAACAGGAGACTGGGGACACGATGTTTACCCAGGTTCGGGCCCTCTCGATGGAGGTAATACCCTACTTCCTGCTTGATTGATCTTGATGATATGAGTATTACAAGAGTTGATCTACCACGGGATCGTAGAGGCTAAACCCTAGAAGCTAGCCTATGGTATGATTGTTATTCTTGTCCTATGGACTAAACCCTCTGGTTTATATAGACACCGGAGGGGGCTAGGGTTACATAGAGTCGGTTACAGAGAAGGAGATCTATCATCCGGATCGCCAAGCTTGCCTTCCACGCAAAGGAGAGTCCCATCCGGACAAGGGACGAAGTCTTCAATCTTGTATCTTGGTAGTCCAACAGTCCAGCCAAAGTATATAGTCCGGCTGTCCAGATTGATGGAAATATGCCCTAGAGGCAATAATAAATTAGTTATTATTATTATATTTCCTTGTTCATGATAATCGTTTATTATCCATGCTATAATTGTATTGATAGGAAACTCAGATACATGTGAGGGTACATAGACAACACCATGTCCCTAGTAAGCCTCTAGTTGACTAGCTCGTTGATCAATAGATGGTTACGGTTTCCCGACCATGGACATTGGATGTCGTTGATAACGGGATCACATCATTAGGAGAATGATGTGATGGACAAGACCCAATCCTAAGCCTAGCACAAAGATCGTGTAGTTCGTATGCTAAAGCTTTTCTAATGTCAAGTATCATTTCCTAAGACCATGAGATTGTGCAACTCCCGGATACTGTAGGAATGCTTTGGGTGTACCAAACGTCACAACATAACTCGGTGGCTATAAAGGTGCACTACGGGTATCTCCGAAAGTGTCTGTTGGGTTGGCACGAATTGAGACTGGGATTTGTCACTCCGTGTGATGGAGAGGTATCTCTGGGCCCACCCGGTAGGACATCATCATAATGTGCACAATGTGACCAAGGGGTTGATCACGGGATGATGTGTTACGGAACGAGTAAAGAGACTTACCGGTAACGAGATTGAACAAGGTATCGGGATACCGACGATCGAATCTCGGGCAAGTACAATACCGCTAGACAAAGGGAATTGAATACGGGATTGATTAAATCCTCGACATCGTGGTTCATCCGATGAGATCATCGTGGAACATGTGGGAGCCAACATGGGTATCCAGATCCCGCTGTTGGTTATTGGCCGAAGAGTTGCCTCGGTCATGTCTACATGGTTCCCGAACCCGTAGGGTCTACACACTTAAGGTTCGATGACGCTAGGGTTATAGGGAATAGATATATGTGGTTAATGAATGTTGTTCGGAGTCCCGGATGAGATCCCGGATGTCATGAGGAGTTCCGGAATGGTCCGGAGGTAAAGATTTATATATGGGAAGTCATCATACGGTCATCGGAATAATTCGGGGGGTTACCGGTATTGTACCGGGACCACCGAAGGGGTTCCGGGGGTCCATCGGGAGGGTCCACCTGCCCCGGAGGGCCCTATGGGTTGTTTGTGGAGAGGGACCACCGAAGGGGTTCCGGGGGTCCATCGGGAGGGTCCACCTTCCCCCTTAGGGCCAATGCGCCTAGGGTTTTGGGGGAAACCCTAAAGGGGGGCGCCCCCTTGCCTTGGGGGGCAAGGCAACCCCCCTGGCTGCCGCCCCCTCCTCAGATTGGATCTGAGGGGGCCGGCCCCCCTATCCCTTGCCCCAATATATATGTGGGGGTGGGAGGGCAGCCGCACCCAAGTTCTGGCGCAGCCCTCCCCCTCTCCCAAGTCCTCCTCCTCTCCCGCGGTGCTTGGCGAAGCCCTGCAGCATTGCCACACTCCTCCACCACCACCACGCCGTTGTGCTGCTGCTGGACGGAGTCTTCCCGAACCTCTCCCTCTCTCCTTGCTGGATCAAGGCATGGGAGACGTCACTGGGCTGCACGTGTGTTGAACGCGGAGGTGCCGTCCGTTCGGCACTAGGATCTCCGGTGATTTGGATCATGACGAGTATGACTCCTTCAACCCCGTTCTCTTGAACGCTTCCGCTTAGCGATCTACAAGGGTATGTGGATGCACTCCCCTCTCTCTCGTTGCTAGTCTCTCCATAGATAGATCTTGGTGACTCGTAGGAAAATTTTGAATTTCTGCTACGTTCCCGAACAGTGGCATCATGAGCTAGGTCTATTGCGTAGATTCTATGCACGAGTAGAACACAAAGTAGTTGTGGGCGTTGATTTTGTTCAATATGCTTACCGTTACTAGTCCTATATTGTTTCGACAGTATTGTGGGATGAAGCGGCCCGGATAGACCTTACACGTACGCTTACGTGAGACAGGTTCCACCGACTGACATGCACTTGTTGCATAAGGTGGCTAGCGGGTGCCAGTCTCTCCCACTTTAGTCGGATCGGATTCGATGAAAAGGGTCCTTATGAAGGGTAAATAGCAATTGGCATATCACGTTGTGGTTTTTGCGTAGGTAAGAAACGTTCTTGCTAGAAACCCATAGCAGCCACGTAAAACATGCAAACAACAATTAGAGGACGTCTAACTTGTTTTTGCAGGGTATGCTATGTGATGTGATATGGCCAAAAAGAATGTGATGAATGATATGTGATGTATGAGATTGATCATGTTCTTGTAATAGGAATCACGACTTGCATGTCGATGAGTATGACAACCGGCAGGAGCCATAGGAGTTGTCTTAATTTATTGTATGACCTGCGTGTCATTGAACAACGCCATGTAATTACTTTACTTTATTGCTAACCGTTAGCCATAGTAGTAGATTAATAGTTGGCGAGACAACTTCATGGAGACACGATGATGGAGATCATGATGATGGAGATCATGGTGTCATGCTGGTGACGATGATGATCATGGAGCCCTGAAGATGGAGATCAAAAGGAGCAAAATGATATTGGCCATATCATGTCACCATTTGATTGCATGTGATGTTTATCATGTTTATACATCTTATTTGCTTAGAATAACGGTAGTAAATAAGATGATCCCTCATTAAAATTTCAAGAAAGTGTTCCCCCTAACTGTGCACCGTTGCGAAAGTTTGTTGTTTCGAAGCACCACGTGATGATCGGGTGTGATAGATTCTAACGTTCACATACAACGGGCGTAAGCCAGATTTACACACGCGAAACACTTAGGTTGACTTGACGAGCCTAGCATGTACAGACATGGCCTCGGAACACAAGAGACCGAAAGGTCGAGCATGAGTCGTACAGTAGATACGATCAACATGAAGATGTTCACCAATGATAACTAGTCCGTCTCACGTGATGATCGGACACGACCTAGTTGACTCGGATCATGTAATCACTTAGATGACTAGAGGGATGTCTATCTGAGTGAGAGTTCATTAGATGAACTTAATTATCCTGAACATAGTCAAAAGCCCTTTGCAAATTATGTCATAGCTCGCGCTTTAGTTCTACTGTTTTAGATATGTTCCTAGAGAAAATATAGTTGAAAGTTGACAGTAGCCATTATGCGGACAGTAGAAGGCTTATGTCCTTAATGCACCGCTCGGTGTGCTGAACCTCGAACATCGTCTGTGGATGTTGCGAACATCTGACATACACATTTTGATGACTACGTGATAGTTCAGTAATGTTAAACAGTTTAGAATTGAGGCACCGAAGACGATTTTGAAATGTCACGGAACATATGAGATGTTCTGAGGGCTGAAATTGGGATTTCAGGCTGGTGTCCACGTTAAGAGGTATAAGACCTCCGACGAGTTTTCTAGCCTACAAACTAAGGGAGAAGATCTCAATCATTGAGCTTGTACTCAGATTGTCTGGGTACAACAATCACTTGAATCGAGTGGGAGTTGATCTTCTAGATGAGATAGTGATGTTTCTCCAAAGTCATTGCCACCAAGATGCTAGAGCTTCGTGATGAACTATAACATATCAGGGATAGATATGATGATCCTTGAGATATTCGCGATGTTTGACACTGCGAAAGTAGAAATCAAGAAGGAGCATCAATTGTTGATGGTTGGTGAAACCACTAGTTTCAAGAAGGGCAAGGGCAAGAAGGGATACTTCATGAAACGGCAAATCAGCTGCTGCTCTAGTGAAGAAACCCAAGGTTGAACCCAAACCCGAGAGTAAGTGCTTCTGTAATGAGAGGAACGGACACTGAAGCAGAACCACCCTAGATACTTGGTAGATAAGAAGGCAGGCAAGGTTGACAGAAGTATATTGGATATACATTATATTAATGTGTACTTTGCTAGTACTCCTAGTAGCACCAGGGTATTAGATACCGGTTCGGTTGCTGAGTGTAAGTAACTCGAAATAAAAGGCTACGGAATAAACGGAGCCTAACTAAAGGTGAGATGACGATATGTGTTGGAACTGTTTCCAAGCTTGAGGTGATCAAGCATCGTATACTCCCTCTACCATCGAGATTGATGTTAAACCTAAATAATTGTTATTTGGTGTTTGCGTTGAGCATAGACATGATTGGATTATGTCTATCACAATATGGTTATTCATTTAAGGAGAATAATGGTTACTCTATTTATTTGAATAAATACCTTCAATGGTGTTGCACCTAAAAGAATGGTTTATTGAATCTCGATTGTAGTGATACACATTTTCATGCCAAAAGATATATAAGATAGTAATGATAGTACCACTTACTTGTGGCACTGCCATGTAAGTCATATTGGTATAAAACACATGAAAAAGCTCCATGTTGATGGATCTTTGGACTCACTCATGTTTGAAAAGATTGAGACATGTGAACCATGTCTATTGATATATACGCATGAAGAAACTCCATGCAAATGGACCATTTGGACTCACTTGATTTTGAATCACTTGAGACATGCAAATCATACCACATGGGCAAGATGACTGGAAGCCGCATTTTCAGTAAAATGGAAAAAGAGAGCAACTTGTTGGAAGTAATACATTTTGATGTGTGCTCTCCAATGAGTGCTGAGGCACGCTGTGGATATCGTTATGTTCTTACTTCACAGATGATTTGAGTAGATGTTGAGTATATTTACTTGATGAAACACATGTATGAATTATTGAAAGGTTCAATTAGTTTCAGAGTGAAGTTGAAGATCTTCGTGACAAGAGGATAAAATGTCTTTGATATGATCATAGAGATGAGTATCTGAGTTACGAGCTTTGGCACGCAATTAAGACATTGTGGAAATTGTTTCACAATTAATACCGGCTGGAACACCATAGTGTGATGGTGTGTCCGAACATCATAGTTGCACCCTATTGGATATGGTGCGTACCATGATGTATCTTATCGAATTACCACTATCGTTCATGGGTTAGGCATTAGAGACAACTGCACTCACTTTAATAGGGCACCACATAATTCCGTTGAGACGACACCGTTTGAACTATGGTTTGGAGAAACCTAAGTTGTCGTTTCTTAAAAGTTTGGGGCTGCGACGCTTATGTGAAAAAGTTTCAGGTTGATAAGCTCGAACCCCAAGCGGATAAATGCATCTTCATAGGACACCCAAAAACAGTTGGGTATACCTCCTAATTCAGATCCGGAAGCAAAAGTAATTGTTTCTAGAAACAGGTCCTTTCTCGAGGAAAAGTTTCTCTCGAAAGAATTGAGTGGGAGGATGGTGGAGACTTGATGAGGTTAATGAACCATCACTTCAACCAGTGTGTAGCAGGGCACATGAAGTTGTTCATGTGGCACCTACACCAATTGAAGTGGAAGCTGATGATAGTGATCATGATGCTTCAGATCAAGTCACTACCGAACATCGTAGGTTGACAAGGATGCATACTACTTCGGAGTGGTACGCAATCCTGTCTTAGAGGTCATGTTGCTGGACAATAATGAACCTACGAGCTATGGAGAAGCGATGGTGGGCCCGGATTCTGACAAATGGCTCGAGGCCATAAAATCCGAGAGAGGATCCATGTATGAAAACAAAGTGTAGACTTTGGAAGAACTACTTGATGGTCGTAAGGCTGTTGGGTACAGATGGATTTTAAAAGGAAGACGGACAATGATGGTAAGTGTCACCATTAAGAAAGCTCGACTTGTCGCTAAGATGTTTTCCGACAAGTTCAAGGAGTTGACTACGGTGAGGCTTTCTCACTCGTAGCAATGCTAAGAGTCCGTTGGAATTGAATTAGCAATTACTGTATTATTTATGACATCTTGCAGATAGGATGTCAAAACATTGTTTCCTCGATGATATTCTTGAGGAAATGTTGTATGTGATACAACTAGAAGGTTTTGTCAATCCTGAAAGACGCTAACAAGTATGCAAAGCTCCAGCAATCCTTCTAAGGACTGGAGTAAGCATCTCGGAGTTGGAATGTATGCTTTGATGAGATGATCAAAGATTTTGGGTTTATACAAAGTTTATGAGAAACTTGTATTTCCAAAGAAGTGAGTGGGAGTGCTATAGAATTTCTGATGAGTATATGTTGTTGACATATTGTTGATCAGAAATGATGTAGAATTTCTGGAAAGCATATAGGGTTATTTGAAAAGTGTTTTTCAATAGAAAACCTGGATTAAGCTTCTTGAACATTGAGCATCAAGATCTATGAGGATAGATGAAAAACGCTAAATGGTACTTTGAAATGAGCACATACCTTGACATGATCTTGAAGGTGTTCAAGATGGATTAGTCAAAGAAGGAGTTCTTGCCTGAGTTGTAAGGTATGAAGTTAAGACTTAAAGCTCGACCACGACATAAGAGAGAGAAAGGACGAAGGTCGTCCCCTATGCTTCAGACGTAGGCTCTACAGTATGTTGTGCTGTGTACCGCACCGGAAGTGTGCCTTGCCATGAGTCTGGCAAGGGGGTACAAGAGTGATCCAGGAATGGATCATTGGACAGCGGTCAAAATTGTCCTTGGAGTAAATAAGGACATGTTTCTCGATTATGGAGGTGATAAAGAGTTCGGCGTAAAGGGTTACGTCGATGCAAGCTTTAACACCTATCTGAATGACTCTGGGTAGCAAACCGGATACGTATAGTGGAGCAACCATTTGGAATAGCTCCAAGTGGAGCGTGGAAGCAGCATTTACAATATGACCTAGAGATTTGCGAAGTACACACGGATCTGAATGTTGCACACCCGTTGACTAAAACCTCTCTCACAAGCAAAACATGATCAAAACCCCAGAACTCATTGAGTCTTAATCACATGATGATGTGAACTAGTTTAGTGACACTAGTAAACTCTTTGGATATTGGTCACATGGCGATGTGACCTGTGAGTGTTAATCACATGGCGATGTGAACTAGATTATTGACTCTAGTGCAAGTGGGAGACTGATGGAAATATGCCCTAGAGGCAATAATAAATTAGTTATTATTATTATATTTCCTTGTTCATGATAATCGTTTATTATCCATGCTATAATTGTATTGATAGGAAACTCAGATACATGTGTGGGTACATAGACAACACCATGTCCCTAGTAAGCCTCTAGTTGACTAGATCGTTGATCAATAGATGGTTACGGTTTCCTGACCATGGACATTGGATGTCGTTGATAACGGGATCACATCATTAGGAGAATGATGTGATGGACAAGACCCAATCCTAAGCCTAGCACAAAGATCGTGTAGTTCGTATGCTAAAGCTTTTCTAATGTCAAGTATCATTTCCTTAGACCATGAGATTGTGCAACTCCCGGATACCGTAGGAATGCTTTGGGTGTACCAAACGTCACAACGTAACTGGGTGGCTATAAAGGTGCACTACGGGTATCTCCGAAAGTGTCTGATGGGTTGGCACGAATCGAGACTGGGATTTGTCACTCCGTGTGACGGAGAGGTATCTCTGGGCCCACTCGGTAGGACATCATCATAATGTGCACAATGTGACCAAGGGGTTGATCATGGGATGATGTGTTACAGAACGAGTAAAGAGACTTACCGGTAACGAGATTGAACAAGGTATCGGGATACCGACGATCGAATCTCGGGCAAGTACAATACCGCTAGACAAAGGGAATTGAATACGGGATTGATTAAATCCTCGACATCGTGGTTCATCCGATGAGATCATCGTGGAACATGTGGGAGCCAACATGGGTATCCAGATCCCGCTGTTGGTTATTGGCCGAAGAGTTGTCTCGGTCATGTCTACTTGGTTCCCGAACCCGTAGGGTCTACACACTTAAGGTTCGATGATGGTAGGGTTATAGGGAATAGATATACGTGGTTATCGAATGTTGTTCGGAGTCCTGGATGAGATCCCGGACTTCACGAGGAGTTCAGGAATGGTCTGGAGGTAAAGATTTATATATGGGAAGTCATCATACGGTCACCGAAATAATTTGGGGGCTTACTGGTATTGTACCGGGACCACCAAAGGGGTTTCGGGGGTCCACCGGGAGGGTCCACCTGCCCCGAAGGGCCCTATGGGCTGTTTGTGGAGAGGGACCAGACCCTTAGTGGGCTGGGCGCCTTGCCCCTTAGGGCCCATGCACCTAGGGTTTTGGGGGAAACCCTAAAGGGGGGCGCCCCCTTGCCTTGGGGGGCAAGGCAACCCCCCTGGCCGTCGCCCCCTCCTCAGATTGGATCTGAGGGGGCTCGACCCCCCTCTCCCTTGCCCCTATATATATGTGGGGGGTGGGAGGGCAGCCGCACCCAAGTTATGGCGCAGCCCTCCCCTCTCCCATGTCCTCCTCCTCTCCCGTGGTGCTTGGCGAAGCCCTGCAGGATTGCCACACTCCTCCACCACCACCACGCCGTTGTGCTGCTGCTGGACGGAGTCTTCCCCAACCTCTCCCTCTCTCTCTACTGGATCAAGGCATGGGAGACATCACCGGGCTGCACGTGTGTTGAACGTGGAGGTGCCGTCCGTTCTGCACTAGGATCTCCGGTGATTTGGATCACGACTAGTACGACTCCTTCAACCCCGTTCTCTTGAACGCTTCCGCTTAGCGATCTACAAGGGTATGTAGATGCACTCCCCTCTCTCTCGTTGCTAGTCTCTCCATAGATAGATCTTGGTGACTCGTAGGAAAATTTTGAATTTCTGCTACGTTCCCCAACACAGATACCCCCTTATCCAGGACTCCCTCAGTAGCCCCTAAACCAGGCTTCAATGATGATAAAATTCACGAATACTCCAAATACTCCAAAGTAATCTTCGAATACTCCAAAGTAATCTTCGAACACTTAAATCGTGTCCGGTCTCTGCAAGATAAAATTCACATACCACCCTGGAGAGAATAACAATCCACAAATCTAATCTGCTGACAACTCTTTGAAACATGACATCACGCCACAGTCCGAATTTTATTCAAACCATTTTTTATAACCAGCTACCGCACACATTACGAGGTGGTTCCTTTGGCACGTCTTGTCGAAGCAAAGATCATGTCCCTCTTATTGTGGGATCCTCATCAACACGGGTATGGGTAATCCAACCACGCTTGTTGGCATGACTCCGTGTTTTTAGGCAAGTCCCGAACGGTTACGCTGGGGACGCTTGAGATTCTCCCCCTTTATGGAGGGGTCGAGGCCTATCCCTCTATCTCCACGCTTGCGCCTTCCTGCACTTCGAGTTCCAACACCCAAAGCTCAAGCTTAAGCACCTCAGATCTCCAATCATGTCCAGATCCAACCGCCAAGGCCGGTGGATGGCTTCCTCTGTCACAGAGGAGGACGTTGCGAAGCTTAGGGAGGCTGGGTATTTGACTGCTGATGTTAAGCACAGGCTTCCCTCCCTTGAGCAGGTCATCCCCACTCCTGAGCCCAATAAGAGTGTCGTATTTGTCTCTCACTTCCTCCGGGGCTTGGGCTTGACTCTTGATCCCTTCGTAAGGGGGCTCATGTTCTATTACGGACTAGATTTTCACGATCTAGCTCCGGATTCCATCCTTCACATCTCGTCGTTTATCGTCGTGTGGGAAGCCTTCCTCCATGTCACCCCACACTTTGGCTTATGGCTCAAGACCTTCAATGTGAAGCCGAGGGTGATCGAGGGGTAATACGCAGAGTGCGGACCGATGCCTCGTGGCCCGAAGGTTCCTTCCTGGAGGTGTCCGATCTATGGCAATGGAGGTGGTTCTATGTCACAGCTCCCCGAGGCTCAAAGTGGGCGGCCGCCCCTGCCTTTCGCTCGGGCCCTCCGCCTCAACTGGCGTCGTGGGCCAATGTGGGACTGGACTAGGGGCCTGCAAACAATGTATCGACGTTGCAGAGCCGCATTCGGGAGCTCCTCGAGAGGGATATTAGTCTTGTCAAAATAATCCAGGTAATGCTAGTTCGGCGGGCCCTGTCGTGTAGACGTCGACCTCTCCGGATGTGGGAGTTCAATCCAGAAGGCCCGCGAACCATTCAGCACTTCTTCGGCATGACGCCTGAAGGAATGTATAAGTTGTTCTTCGGACCACGAATAAATTGTCCGGACACCACCGAGGATGCGGGCCTGAGCTGCAACCGCCCGGATACCCAAGTAAGTAACCCTGTGACCGAACACTTCATTTATATTTATCATAACATCGTTCTGAAAAACTATTCGCGACCAGGGTTGGCTCAGTAAGGCGGAGAGAATCAGGTGTCCGGCCCCGCTTCCCGAAGGCTCGCCCGGTCCGGCAATAGCTATGATGCTTAAATGGGCGCTAAGTCAAGTGCCATCGGAGAAAGATGAAGGGAGGAGTGGAGAAGCCAAGAGTGAGCTTCACACATTGTGCATCCGAACCGGGGGAATTAATGTCTCCATGGAGGAGGACAATCAGGGAGGTGAATCTAAGGTTCCCTCCCCCCGCGGGAAGAAGAGGGCCACCTCCGAAGACTTGGAAACGGAGGCGCCTAAACAAGGGAAGAAAACTTCACCAAAGAGCCCTGCCCCGAAGGGCGTTCTTACCGCACCATGCCCGCAAACGGGCCAATCCTCCACCGAGCTGTAAGTTTAATAAGCAAGAAGTTTATTGCTTTTTCCTCTGAGAGTAATAACCAGGATATATTTTTTGCAGTCCAGCTAGCAGTTTTTCTCAACAGGGTTCGTCCTCGGGGGATCTTCTTCCGGAGATGATGGAGAGTGAAACCCCACCTGCCTCTCCGCCCCATGGGGCAGGCGACCCTAAGGTGTCATCACGGAGGAGTCCAGATCCACTAAGGCCAGAATCTAACACTTCGGCCATCCCGAGCCTAGCGTGTTCGGCTCATGTGGAGAGCAGTGAGAAGGGTCCGGGAGAGTCCGGTGCCCAGCCGAACATACTCACGGGCCTCCTGGAGGAAGCTGCTATCTCGAAGGATCGTCGTACACTAATGGGTATGGTGTTGAAGAAAATTTCCTCCGCCACAAGCGGGTTAAATGAAGCTTTTGGAAGCTTGCTCAAAGGCTTTGAGGTAAGCAACAAAATACGTAATTTTTGGTTGCACTGCACGCGATAGATGTGCTTTGTATAGATAGTAGCCCCTGAGACTCTGGTTGCCAGCTCATGGCGGCAAATGGAGGATCACACTCCCAGGTAATGATCACATTGTATTTATGTGCAGGTTGCTAAGGGTCCGACGGTAGACCAGACCGCTGAATTTGCCGAATTGAGGCGACAGATTGATGTGGTGGACACCGACATCATGCTTGTGAACAAGCAATTCGATGAGTCGCAGAGTATGCGCTCGTATTTCCTTGTTTGTTTAGGAAATTGTAAGAAGGTTGAAATATTAATATGATATGATGTGGTTGCAGGCGGAGCTACTGCTATTGAGGCCCAGTGAAAGTGCATTATATCGACTAGAAGGGGTGTGAATAGGCGATTTTTATGAATTCTTCACTGAGGAATTTGCTGGTGAGGAAATTCCTAAATGAATAACTACTTGCAGCGGAATAAGTACTCAGAAAGGAACACAAAGGAACACAGACATAGTCATCATGATGAAATGAAGACAAGCCTAGAGTACAGGAAACATAAACACATGATAACACAAGGAAGAAGACGAATAGACTGAAGAAATAGAACCGAGGAAATTGAGAAAGTCTTCAGTCAAAGTCTTCAAACATATATGAACAGGCACACAACAACATACATGAGGAATTTAAAGAGATGAGGAAATAGAACCAGTAAGCTCGGCGAAGATAATGATTTGGTAGACCAGTTCCAACTGCTGTCTCAATTGTACATCTAGTTGGAGCGGCTGAGTATTTAAACTTGAGGACACCCTGTCCCGGACACACAATCCTCACCGTATTATCCTTGACCTAAAGTCACACAGACCTCGCCCAATCACTCTTGGTAAGTCTTCAGGTGACTTCCGAACCTTCACAAACTTGGTCACTCGGTGATCCACAATTCCTCTTGGATGCTCTAGACCTTGACGCCTAACCGTCTGGAAGAAGCACAGTCTTCAAAGGAAATAAGCATCGGATCCACGCAGGATCAATCTCTTCAGTGATGCTCGATCACTTGGGGTTTTGTAGGTTTGGGTTTGGGATTTCCTTACTTGATGATTTTCACTCAAAGTCCTCGGAGGATGGTGAAAGTGCTAGTTGTCGACTAGAGGGGGGGGGGGGTGAATAGGCGATTTTTATCAAAGTCTTCAAAATGTGGAAGTTTTGAAGACAAGCAATAGAAATGACCTAATTGATATGCAGCGGAAGATAAACTACAACAAGCAAGCCATAGTCAAGTATGCAATAATGTGAAAGTACAAAGACTAGTAGCAGCTAGGTAGTAAGGATCAGGATGGAAGATAGTATGAAGCCAATCAACGATAGTAGTCAAGAAATGAAGTCAAACAGCTACGACAAGTAGGCAATGACTTCACGAAGACAAACTCAAAGTAAAAGGGAGGGAGAGGATAGAACCAATCACTTGTTGAAGACACAGGATTTGTTGGACCAGTTCCAGTTGTTGTGACAACTATACGTCTGGTTAGGGAGGCTGAGATTCAACTCAGAAGACCGCGTCTTCACCTTATTCCCCTTGAGCTAAGGACACACAGTCCTCGCCCAATCACTCTGGTAAGTCTTCAAGGTAGACTTTCGAACCTTCACAGACTTCGTTCACCGGCGATCCACAATGACTCTTGGATGCTCAGAACGCGACGCCTAACCGGCTGGAGGATACACAGTCCTCAAGTGTAATAAGTCTTCAGGTCACTCAGACAGAAAGACTTCAGTGATGCCTAACACTCTTTGGCTCTGGGTGTTTGGGCTTTGTCCTCGCAAGGATTTCTCTCTCAAAGGCTTCGAGGTGGGTTGCTCTCAAACGACAAAAGCCGTAAACTAACTCTGAGCAGCCACCAATTTATGGTGTAGGGGGTGGGCTATTTATAGCCACAAGGCAACCCGACCTGATATGTCCGAAATGACCCTGGGTCACTAAGGAACTGACACGTGTTCCAACGGTCAGATTTCAAACACACACGGCAACTTTACTTGGGCTACAAGCAAAGCTGACTCATCCAGCTCTGGATAAGATTTGCTCTCATTGTCTTCGCTCGAAGACATAGGATTTGGGTTGAGCATCACTTCAGTCATTCTGACTTTGTTCACTTGGACCCCACTTAACAGTATGGTGGTTCCTATGACTCAACAAAGAAGAAAAGGAAACAACGAAACAACACAGTCTTCGCGCTCCATAGTCTTCACTCAATGTCTTCTCATGTCATAGTCTTCAATGTGAATATCTTCACATACCACCATTGTCGTCAATGTCTTCATACATTTTTAGGGGTCATCTCCGGTAGGTAAACCGAATCAATGAGGGACACTACCTGCGTTATCCTGCAATTCTCACAAACGCATTAGTCCCTCAACCAACTTTGTCGTCAATACTCCAAAACCAACTAGGGGTGGCACTAGATGCACTTACAATCTCCCCCTTTTTGGTGATTGATGACAAACTGGTTGAAGTTTTCAACGGGAAAGAAGTATGTGAAATTGTAAAGGATAGGGTATTGTCTTCATAAGTGGCAAGGGCTCCCCCTGAAGATGTGCATATAAGTAATTTGCTTTTGGAATGCAAATGCACATGGCAGGTTGTACTTGTGGAGATCCTCTTCAACTTATGAAGATAATTCATCATGCATGAAATAATATAACTAAGAGAATGACATGCATAATGAAAAATGGACGTCTGCAGAATGATCTAAGTGCGGAAGTTATCATCGCACATGGAAAAGCAAATAAGTAGCAGACGACCATCGAGTTTAAGTGTTACAACTCAAAGAACGAAATGTATCAAAAGCAAGAGTTGTAAACACATAGGCAAAATATAAAGCAACCGCCCATATGAACCCGCTTGAAGACTATCAAACTCATATGCTTCTCCCCCTTTTGTCAGTAATGACCAAAAAGGTTTGAAGACATAGAGCATCTACTCGTCCTCATGAGGAGTAGGTGAAGCAGCAGGGTTGTCGTTGTTGTTTGGCGGCGCAGACGAACTTGGTGCAGTGTCGATGCATGCAGAAGTAGGGGGCGGTGAAGTAGCATCGTCTTCATCATCGATCACATTTGCATTCACAGTTGCCGCGGAGGAAGAATAGTCAGAATCTTCAAGGGATGGAGTTCGACGTAGGACAACATTCCATGGAGGAGTGGAGTCAAACTTGAATCTTTCAGTGAAGCCATCGTCTTGAAGATCTGCTTCAGCACTGAGCAGGGTCAAACTCTTCCATGATCGCCGACAGGTTTCGTGAGTGACAAATGCATTCTTGGTGGCAAGATTTCGAATGCGATTTACGTCCACCAAGAGGCTTTGCATCTGTCGCTTGAGCCAAAAGTGATGCTTGTCTTGTTTCTGATGCAGTGCCACAAGAAGTTCTCGGTCATTTAGTACACGAGAGCGCTTCTTAGGCCTTTGGGAAATTGTGCTCTCAGTAGCTTCAGTAGGCGCACGATGAGGTAGGCGAGTGTTTCCAGCCATTGGATAGACACGAGTTACTGCTTGGACTCCTTCCATAGGCTGAGTGAAGCTTTGGTGTTCAGCATTTTGAAGACAAAGAGGCTTCTTGGCAGGCTCAGGGTATATGGCTTCAACTGACATATCAACCTCTGGTATAAAGATCACATGATTGCGAGCAGAGGGCTGATAGTTGATAGCAGAGTGTAGCTTGATGACGTGCATGACCCATGGATCATAGAATTTTAGGCCAAACAGGTCAGATCCAGACGCAGCCAGTTGCCGGAGGAAGAAATCTTGTGCATTGAAGCTGATGCCATTGAGGATGTAAAAGACCAATGTCTTCATGGCTCCTTCAAGTTTTGCAGCTGATGAATGCCCTTTGATAGGCCATAGAGTCCGCCTGATGATGTGATATATGGTGCGAGGCAGATACTCAAGGTCATCAACAAAGAACTCCTTTGGGTATTCAGCGTCATGTGGCAAAGGCTTCATCATGCTCAACATCTGGCTCATGTTGGGTTCTGGCTTATGGAAGATGCTCTCCAGTGCATTGCGGTGGTGTTGACAACCAGGTTCGTACAGCTCTCCGGGAGTGGATAGGCCTGTAAGCTCAATGATGTCAAGAGCTTTGGCTTCATGATGAACATTTCCTCTCATCCACTCGAGAACCCATGTCTTTGTATCCCTGTTGTAGCCGCGAATGTGGAGGGTAGCATAGAATTGAAGCAAAAGTTCCTCATTCCAATGTTCTTTGTCTGTCACAAAGCTGAGCAGACCTGCATCACGAAAGCAGTCAAGTGCTTCTTCTAAGCATGGCAGTCCAGCAATGGCTTCAGTGTCGAGGCGCATATGAGGGAAAATGCGCCCTTGATCATACAGAACACAGGAGTAATAGCTTTGTTGCTGATGACTCCAGAAATGATCAGATGATATTCTTGGCCTTGAGTAGGGGTTCTTTGCGCTGTCAAAGAAGGTGTTGTGGCTTTTGAAGCCATTTGCATTGAAGGACCCTGTAGATGTGGCAGTACCTGGGAACCTTGGCAGTCTTGGCTTTGGTTTCTGGACCTGAGGCCTATGCTCAATGTGATAATCAAACTGAGGACCAGAGACATTAGGCGGAGGGACCAGAATGGGCCATCTGATAGTGATTAGCTGGCCATGGTTGTATGCTTGCTCAATTGTATGGGGCCTTGGTGGCGGAACAGGAGCAGTGGCAACAACAGTGGCTTCAGGCTGCACAACAAGATTTTCTGGAGCAGTTGCAGCATTGACTTCTGGCATGTTGCTTGGTGTAGGCTCCACACTTGCTTCAGCCATGACTACGTCATTGGCTTCATTGTGTTGGTGGTGGCAGCCTCAAGATTTTCAACCTCCACTTGATGAGCTGGAGGGTCTGGCACAGGCACGTTCACTTCAGGAACAGCTTCTTCAGTAATGGGGGGAGTAGGGAGACATTCTTATTCTTGTTCGTCATCGACTGATGCAACCGGATTATCTTCAACAGCTTTGGCTTCAGACACGGAGACATTCACAGTTGGAGTGGCTTCTGGAAACACTTGACGTGCAACAGATTGGTGGTGCACTTCTCCTTCTGGAACGCTCGGAAGAGGGACTTGAGGCCTTGGTCCTTTGCGAAGCCTTTGTAATACAGGCGACGCCTTTGGAGATGGTGTTGGCTGGGCCTCATCCTCTTCAACTTGCATAGATGGTGTGACTTGTTGTTGTTGGGGAGTACTGGGGGAGTCTTGTTGGTGTGGGCGATCAGCCCATGATGCATCCTGAGCAATTGGCGTCAGAGGATGACCAATGCTGATGATTTCGTTGTTCGTGAGAATAGGCGATGATACCAAGTTGTGTTCAATCTGAGGAAGAACTTCATCATCTTCAACATTGTCATGGTGACCAATGTTTTCAGCAGCGATGGGATCAACTGCTGCAATGTCTTCAGCTTCATAAGCCTCTGTGGAAGCAGGCTCATGAACAATCATTCGTAGTTCTTGGTTTGCAGATGCAGGGCGAACCACTGAGATAGGTTCAACAACAAGGGGCTCTGTGGGAGCAGCCCGATTCTTCTTGGTTTTGCGCTTCTTCTTGGAGGGAGCAGCATCAGAGGCTTCTGGGTTTTTCCTTTTTGTGGCTTCAGCCTCGGCAGCCCTCGTCTTCTTCAGTTCTGAAGTGGTTGACATGACCTTTGGCTTCGAGCCAGTCATGCTGCTTGGGAAGACTATGCGAGGTTCATCCTGCCTTGACGGTGCAGATTGGACAGTTGATAGCTTCTTCTTCTTTGCAGCCATTCTGGGGTCAATGCCAGGACGACCAAGAGCCTTGCGCTTCTCAGCCTCATTGTAGGCTAGCACACACTTGTCAGCCAGACTCTTCATGCGCTCACGAGAGCCTCTAGCTTCTTCACGCTTCTTGTGAAAGGCTTCTTTGAGCTCGTGCAGCATGATCTTGAAGTTTTTGACATCTTCCACACTGAGCTTGGCCACATGCTTCTTGAACTGAGCTTTCTCATAGTCGATCTTGTGCTTCAGTTCAACAATGCGCTGAGCAAGAGCTAGCTCAGAAGCAATGGCGCCATTGAAGGCGACGCTGAGGCCAATTGGAAGTTGCAGATCATCAAAGCTGAGATTTGGGGTGTCAAACCACTCATCAATGAAGTTATGGATGATTGCCACATCAAAGAGAGGCAAATTATTGAAGATCTCTGCTTCTTCCTTGCTCTTGATCAGTTGCTCAAGAGCATCATCTGCAAGATCGTCATCGCTGGACAGATCAATGTGCTCTTCACGCAGAATGGCAGTAGGTGTCAACGTCTGATCAGTATTCTTGACGGTTTTTTTTTCTTCTCCGTCTTCTTGGAGATGCGTGATAGATCTTCAGACTGCACACTGTCTTCAGGAGGTGCAGTGGCCAGTGGCTTCGTACGTGAAGCTTTTGGAGGAGCAGCTGATGTTGAAGCCTTAGTCTTCTTTAGCTTTTGCGGCTTTGGAGGAGGAGCTGGGGCTTCATCAGTGTCATCACCATTGTCAGAATGATCCACTTTGGCACCTTGTACCAAGATGTATGTGATGAGGCCATCAAGGTTTGAAAAGGGGCCGATTTCATTGGGTTCCGCATCACGTGAGCCGTCAGCACGGGGAGCAGAGGGACCAGGGTTGAAGTCTAATCCCAATGACTTCTTGTTTTCCTTGGCCGATGCCTTTGCATGCTGGAAGTTGCGCTTGAAGAGATTATCGTCACGACACCAGAGCAATGATGATGGATCGGCATTTTCAGGCTGTGGTCCACGGACCATACAAGGATAGAAATCTTGTGCAATAGCTTCAGCTCTGTTCTTGGGGGGAAGGCCTCGATAGAGAATATCACCCCAAGGACTTTTGATAGCATTCTTCTCAGCGTACTCCTGGGTCACGGACTTGTACTTGAACCATTGTATATCGTCGAATCCATTGGATTCGTGTCTTGCGCTGATTGTAATCCTCCTCAGGATCTGTCTTGTAAAGGTCTGTGAGGTCATCAGGCAAATCTTTTGATGTTCCCCCTCGACGCTGTCTGCCACCCTTCCTTACTGATTTCTCTGCAGCCATGAACTTCAAACTGAATGGTTTCAATACGTTCAAAGGCTTCAAAGGCTTTCACTTGCTGGACAAACAAGAACTGGCTTCGGGAGAGTTAATGTGTTGCTGTAAGAATTCTGCAAACGAATACAGACTATGAGAACCAAGGGATTCTCCCACGGACATGTACATGTGACAGCATTAGAGATGCAGGGAAGGGGAAGAGGTCATATGCATTCTCAGAAGTTTTTGAAGATAAATCAGTTAGAAGACATTGACCTCATGTTGCGAAGACATTCACTTATATGTTGAGAGTTGGTTCCAGATTTGTACAAATCCGTGAATAAGTACAAGTGAGGAATCTAACTAGATATGAAGCTTAAGTGAATATACTAGGCAGTATGAGATGCAAACAGAATAAATCTAACATTTTATAGACAGAAACCAATTTTGGTAAATAGGGTGAATCATTGAGGATCAAAAAGGTGGTAAAAATAGAGTTATATTTACCACACGAAGAACTGCTAGATGGGATGAATAGGAGACCGAGCAGTTCAATCCATCGTGCCCTAACTTGGCTACGGAGGACACCTACGGTGGCGGCGAAGAGGATGATGTCCGCGGTCGGCGTGAGGACGGCGTCGGAGAAGTCGCGACAGCTAAGCGCTTCGTCGCCGGCGTCGTCGAGAGCTAGTGGTGGCGCTAGGGTTTTGACGAGGTGGAGAGGTGGAAGAAGGTTTTCTTTACCGCAGGGGACATGTATTTATAAGAAGGTGTGCAGCATAGCGCAATTACGCAGGTGCCCCTGCCTGTTCACATCTGAGGGACACGTGGCAAGCATGCAACATGCTCAGAGTTGCCCACGTTCCCACGCCCGCCAAGTTTGTCGGATGGTTGTTCCGGCTTCTCCGGATTTCAAACAAAAAGGATGAATCATTTAAAACAGACTTAATGTTGGTCTCCGTGTCTTTTGCTGACAAGGATGCAGAGAAGACATTCGACAGTTTAAATAGAATGCATATGATTTGGACAGATAGAGTTTGAGATAGTAAGCATAGAGAGATTAGGGTCTGATCACATTCACTTAGTTCAAAAAGATTCAACAAGGAAGACATAGCTATAAGTGAATGCTGTAGAGGACAGAATATGAGAAAGCAATCAGATCAACATAGTGAAGTAAATCATGAAGATAAGTTGAAATTTGAAGACAAACCAAATGCGAAGATATTGCAAAAATAACGCCATGAGTGAAACACTTCAAACCAAGAAATTTGGTGGTGGCGTTACCCACCGTATAGGAAGTATTAGACCTAGACACGATGCACAATTATCGTGGCGCTCCGAAGTCAAATTCCACGTTAATGTATTCACACTCAGAATGTAAATCTTCATTGATTGAAGATATACTTTACTTCATGTGTTGCACATCTAAGTCATCAACATGCATAAGTGTTAGGATGTGTGCCTGATCACAGGACATTTGAGGATTCCAAGATATTTAGCTCACACTGTAACTTGCAAAACCTTTTCTCATCTAAGGGCTTTGTGAAGATATCTGCCAGTTTCTCTTTAGTGTTGACGTGAATGATGTCAATGTCTTTCTTCATGAAATGATCTCTGAGAAAGTGATGACGAATTTCAATGTGCTTTGTCTTCGAGTGCTGGACAGGATTGTTGGCAATCTTGATGGCGCTTTCGTTGTCGCAGAAGAGCGGTACTTGTTTCAAATTGACGCCATAGTCCTTGAGAGTTTGCTTCATCCATAGAAGCTGAGCACAGCAAGATCCAGCAACAATGTATTCAGATTCAACAGTTGAGAGTGATACACAGTTTTCCTTCTTTGAAGACCAATAGACAAGTGATCGTCCCAGGAAGTGACATGTGCCAGATGTAGACTTGCGATCCACCTTGTCACCAGCATAATCAGCATCCGAGAATCCAACCAGATCAAATTTTGAGCCCTTTGGATACCACAATCCGAGTGTTGGGGTGTAAGCCAAATATCGAAGAATTCGCTTCACAGCTAAGTGATGCGATTCCTTTGGTGCCGCTTGGAATCGAGCACACATGCAAACACTAAGCATAATATCTGGCCTAGATGCACATAGGTAAAGTAAAGAACCAATCATGGAGCGGTATACCTTTTGATCGAACTCTTTACCATTGTCGTCGGGACCGAGATGGTGTTTGGCTGGCATTGGCGTCGTATAACCTTTGCAATCTTGCATTCCAAACTTCTTCAGTCAGTCTTTGAGATATGTTTCTTGAGATATGAAGATGCCATTTCTTTGCTGACGAATTTGAAGACCAAGGAAGAACTTTAGCTCACTCATCATGGACATCTGATATTGCTCTTGCATCATGTATCCAAACTCATCACTATACTTCTGGTTGGTGCAGCCGAAGATAATGTCATCCACATATATTTGGCATACAAACAATTCACCATCATATGTCTTCATGAAGAGTGTGGGATCGAGAGGTCCAGGTTTGAAGCCTTTGCTCTTCAGGAAGTCTTTGATCGTATCATACCAAGCGCGAGAAGCTTGTTTGAGGCCATACAGTGCTTTGTTCAGCTTGTACACCATATCAGGATGTTTTGGATCTTCAAAGCCAGGTGGTTGAGAAACGTACACTTCTTCTTCAATCTTGCCGTTGAGGAATGCACTCTTCACATCCATTTGATATAGTAAGATGTTGTGGTGATTAGCATAGGCTAGCAGTATGCGAATAGCTTCAAGCCTAGCCACAGGAGCAAATGTTTCATCGAAGTCAATTCCTTCAACTTGAGTATATCCTTGAGCCAGAAGACATGCTTTGTTTCTGACAACTTGACCATGCTCATCTTGCTTGTTCCGATATATCCATTTAGTGCCAATAATGTTATGCTTGCGAGGGTCAGGACGCTTGACAAGTTCCCAAACATTATTCAGCTTGAACTGTTGAAGTTCTTCTTGCATGGCTTGAATCCATTCAGGTTCCATAAAGGCTTCAGCAACTTTCTTGGGTTCTGATATTGACACAAATGAAAAGTGCCCACAGAAATTTGCTAACTATGTTGCTCTTGAGCGAGTAAGTGGACCAGGTGCATTGATGCTATCAATTATCTTCTCAATTTGTACTTCATTTGCAACACGAGGATGAACTGGATGAAGACCTTGCTCATGCTGATCATTGTCATCATTGGGAGGGTTGTCTTCGGTCTGAGCGTTGTCTTCAGGTTGGTTTGGTGCAGAAATGATAAGTTCCTCTTCAGGCTGTGCTTCAGAAGGCATGATTTCACCAGTTCCCATCAGCTTGATAGATTCGCTGGGAGGAGCTTCATCTAGTGTGCTTGGCAGGAGCTCTCGTTGTGAACCATTGGTTTCCTCAAATCGCACGTCCACAATTTCAACGATTTTATAGTGATAGAGGTTGAAGACTCTGTAAGAGTGCGAGTCCTTTCCGTAACCGAGCATGAAGCCTTTGTAAACTTTAGGTGCAAATTTTGACTTGTGATGGGAATCCTTGATCCAGCACCTAGCACCAAATACTCTGAAGTAACTGACATTTGGCTTCTTGCCAGTAAGGAGCTCATAGGATGTTTTGTTCAGAAGCTTATGGATGTAGACACGGTTGATGATGTGACATGTTGTATCAATAGCTTCAGGCCAGAACTTTCTTGGTGTCTTGTACTCGTCGAGCATTGTTCGAGCCATCTCAATGAGGGTTCTGTTCTTGCGCTCTACAATGCCATTTTGCTGAGGTGTGTATGGAGCAGAAAACTCATGAGTGATTCCCATTGTATCCAGATAAAGATCAAGCCCGGTGTTCTTGAACTCAGTGCCGTTGTCACTTCTGATATGCTTGATCTTGACGCCATAATTGTTCATGGCTCGATTTGCGAAGCGTCTGAAGACATCTTGCACTTCAGTCTTGTAGAGAATTATGTGCACCCATGTATATCTTGAGTAGTCATCAACAATGACGAAGCCATAGAGACAAGCTATTGTTGTGAGGGTAGAGTAGTGAGTAGGGCCAAATAAGTCCATGTGTAACAGCTTGAAGGATTGAGATGTCATCATGATTATCTTCGAGGGGTGCTTCGCCCTAGTCATTTTTCCAGCTTCGCAGGCACCACACAAATGATCCTTCTTGAACTTGACATCGTTAATGCCCATGACATGCTTCTTCTTGACGAGTGTGTGTAACTTTCTCATGCCAGCATGCCCTAGCCTCCGATGCCAGAGCCAGCATTCTGAAGCTTTTGCAAGAAGACATACGACAAGCTGTGGACCTGCTGAGAAATCTACCATGTATAGATCATCTTTCCGATACCCTTCAAAGACTAGAGACTTGTCAGATTCCATTAGTACAAGGCAACGATATTTTCCAAATAGCACAATCATGTTCAAGTCACAAAGCATTGAGACAGACATTAAGTTGAACCCAAGGGATTCAACAAGCATCACTTTATCCATGTGTTGATCCTTTGAGATTGCAACTCTACCTAGACCCAATACCTTGCTTTTACCAGTGTCAGCAAATGTGATGTGACTCTTGTCTGATGGACGTAAGGTTGAGTCCATGAGAAGACTTCGATCACCAATCATATGATTAGTGCATCCGCTGTCCATAATCCACTCTGAAGCATGAGGTGTCATACCCTACAGTGCAGCTAGGAGGATAGGCTTCACAAAGTGTGTTGTGAAGCATAAGCATTTGACGCACACAAGGATTATCATAGCTTAGATCAAGGTTAGAACTCATAGTATGACTGGTAAGCGATTCACATGTGAAATATATAGTGAGACCATTTTATCATGCGTCCCGTATTGTGTTTTAGGTCCCCAGCAATAGTATCGAACGCCTTTGATTGCTGGCTGGAGACCTTATTCTGCAAAAGAGAGTTAATTCTTCTTCACCACCCACATTTTCAGGGGTGGCTTAGAAGCAATGAGTCTAAGTGCAACATTTGAGAATTTCGGCTTTGGAGCCCTAGCAAATAGCCTTGTAGGAGATGAATGATACTCATATGAATAAGCAGAAAAGTTCTTAGTTCTATGAACATAGCGGTTTGAAGACACACGCTCATATTCATAAGTTTGAGTATGATTTCCCTGCAAAACATTGGCGTTAGGGTGACTCTGGTGAGTCCTGTATCTGTATGAAGCCGTTGGACCATATGACGCCTTTGGTCTGGGGTTTGTCTTCTTCCCTGGTGGTGTCATGACCACATTCACAGGAAGATTCTCAAGACAGCTTTTGGGAACCCAGATCTTCTTCATAGGTTATCCATTCCTGCAGTTAGTACCAATATACCTGGCAAACACTTCACCATTCTGATTTTTGAACAGTTTATAGTTTGCATCAAAGGATTCATCAATGATAATAGGATTAGCATAGGTAAAGCCAGATAAGGTGGATGGATCCACTGAAGGTTCCTTCGCAGCAACCCATGTGGTTTTGGGATACTGCTCAGGCTTCCAGTAGGAACCATCAACATTCATTTTCCTCTCGAACCCAACACCCTCTTTCCTAGGGTTTTGGTTCAGAATCTGCTTTTTGAGGACATCGCAAAGTGTCTGATGTCCTTTCAGACTTTTATACATCCCTGTTTCAAGCAATGTCTTCAAACTAGCATTTTCATTAGCAATAGTAGTGGTATCCTCAGCAGAGGGGTTAGTTACCACATCAGTAGTTGAAGACACAGCAATAGTAGCAGCAGTGGAACATTCAACAACAGAGGTGGCGTTATCATGCTCAATGCATTTGAGACATGGTGGATCCAATCCTTCCTGAGCGGAACTGATCTGTTGAGCGCGAAGTGACTCATTCTCCTTTTGAAGATCTTCATGAGCCGCTTTCAATTTCTCAAGATCTTGCTTCCTTTGAAGATAATCATAGGAGAGCTTTTCATAAGAGGTTGAGAGCGTCTCATGAAGACTTTCAAGTTCTTGGTACTTAGCATGAAGATTTTTTATGTCTTCAACTAAGGACTGTGAACGTGTCATTTCCGCGTCCAACAGGTCATCACTTTTGTCTAACAGTTTTTGAGTGTGTTCCATAGCTTTTTGTTGTTCAGTTGCAATTTTTGCAAGAGTTTTGTAGCTGGGTTTGGATTCACAATCAGAGTCATCTTCACTTGATGTTTGGAAGTAAGCACCACGTGCCATGAAGCAGTAGGTGGGATCAGGATCGTCCTTGTCATCAGCATCATCATTGGTGTGGAAGTCATTGTCTTCAGTGTTGAAGATGGACTTGGCAACATAGGCTGTGGCTAGAGCCAGACTTGCAACGCCAGGGTCGGACTCCTCTTCAGATTCCACCTCTGCCTCCTTAGAAGAAGACTCCTCCTTTGAATCCATTTCCGTGCCAACAAAAGCACGAGCCTTGCCAGATGAGCTCTTCTTATGAGATCAAGACCTTGATGAGGACTTGGAAGAAGATTTTGAAGATTTCTTCTTCTTCTTGTCATCAGAATCATATTCCTTGCTCTTCTTCTTCTTCTTCTCATTGTCCCACTGTGGACACTCAGAGATGTAGTGCCCAGGCTTATTGCACTTGTGACATGTTCTCTTCTTGTTGTCTTGAGTGGAAGCTTCATCATTTCTTGAACTGGATCCTGAAGACTTTCTGAAGCCCTTCTTCTTGGTGAACTTCTGCAACTTCTTCACAAGCATAGCAAGTTCCTTTCCAATGTCTTCAGGATCATCAGAACCGCAGTCAGATTCTTCTTCAGATGAGGAAACAACTTTTGCCTTCAAAGCATGAGTTCGGCCATAGTTAGGACCATAGATATCTCTTGTCTCAGAAAGCTGGAACTCATGTGTGTTGAGCCTCTCAAGTATATCAGACGGATCGAGAGTCTTGAAGTCAGGGCGTTCTTGTATCATGAGGGCAAGGGTGTCAAAGGAGCTGTCAAGAGATCTCAGTAGTGTCTTGACGATTTCATGCTTGGTAATCTCAGTGGCGCCGAGAGCCTGAAGCTCATTTGTGATGTCGGTGAGGCGATCAAACATGAGCTGGACATTTTCATTGTCGTTTCTCTTAAAGCAGTTGAAGAGATTGCGAAGAACACGGATCCTTTGATCTCTCTGAGTTGAGACGCCTTCGTTGACCTTGTATAGCCTGTCCCAGACTAGCTTTGACGTTTCCAGAGCACTCACACGGCCATACTGTCCTTTGGTCAGATGACCACAGATGATGTTCTTTGCAGTCGAGTCCAGTTGAATGAACTTCTTGACATCAGCAGGGGTGACACCTTCACCAGTTTTGGGAACGCCGTTCTTGACGACATACCAGAGGTCGACATCAATGGCTTCAAGATGCATGCGCATCTTATTCTTCCAGTAGGGATATTTAGTTCCATCGAACACGGGGCAAGCAGCGGAGACTTTGATTAACCCTGTAGTTGACATAGCTAAACTCCAGGTGGTTAAGCCGAATCACACAGAACAAGGGAGTACCTTGCTCTGATACCAATTGAAAGTGCTAGTTATCGACTAGAGGGGGGGTGAATAGGCGATTTTTATCAAAGTCTTCAAAACGTGGAAGTTTTGAAGACAAGCAATAGAAATGACCTAATTGATATGCAGCGGAAGATAAACTACAACAAGCAAGCCATAGTCAAGTATGCAATAATGTGAAAGTACAAAGACTAGTAGCAGCTAGGTAGTAAGGATCAGGATGGAAGATAGTATGAAGCCAATCAACGATAGTAGTCAAGCAATGAAGTCAAGCAGGTACGACAAGTAGGCAATGACTTCATGAAGACAAACTCAAAGTAAAAGGGAGGGAGAGGATAGAACCAGTCACTTGTTGAAGACACATGATTTGTTGGACCAGTTCTAGTTGCTGTGACAACTGTACGTCTGGTTAGGGAGCCTGAGATTCAACGCAGAAGACCGCGTCTTCACCTTATTCCCCTTGAGCTAAGGACACACAGTCCTCGCCCAATCACTCTGGTAAGTCTTCAAGGTAGACTTCCGAACCTTCACAGATTTCGTTCACCGGCGATCCACAATGACTCTTGGATGCTCAGAACGCGACGCCTAACCGGCTGGAGGATACACAGTCCTCAAGTGTAATAAGTCTTCAGGTCACTTAGACAGAAAGACTTCAGTGATGCCTAACACTCTTTGGCTCTGGGTGTTTGGGCTTTGTCCTCGCAAGGATTTCTCTCTCAAAGGCTTCGAGGTGGGTTGCTCTCAAACGACAAAAGCCGTGAACTTACTCTGAGCAGCCACCAATTTATGGTGTAGGGGGTGGGCTATTTATAGCCACAAGGCAACCCGACCTGATATGTCCGAAATGACCCTGGGTCACTAAGGAACTGACACGTGTTCCAACGGTCAGATTTCAAACACACACGGCAACTTTACTTGGGCTACAAGCAAAGCTGGCTCATCCAGCTCTGGATAAGATTTGCTCTCATTGTCTTCGCTCGAAGACATAGGATTTGGGTTGAGCATCACTTCAGTCATTCTGACTTTGTTCACTTGGACCCCACTTAACAATACGGTGGTTCCTATGACTCAACAAAGAAGAAAAGGAAACAACAAAACAACACAGTCTTCGCGCTCCATAGTCTTCACTCAATGTCTTCTCATGTCATAGTCTTCAATGTGAATATCTTCACATACCACCATTGTCGCCAATGTCTTCATACATTTTTAGGGGTCATCTCCGGTAGGTAAACCGAATCAATGAGGGACACTACCTGCGTTATCCTGCAATTCTCACAAACGCATTAGTCCCTCAACCAACTTTGTCGTCAATACTCCAAAACCAACTAGGGGTGGCACTAGATGCACTTACAGATGGGTTGCTCTCAAATGACAAGTGTCAGTTTCTCTCGAAGTAGCCAACCAGCTAGTGGTTGTAGGGGGCGGCTATTTATAGCCGGGGAGCATCCCAACATGATAAGACATAAATGCCCTTGTCTTATATGACCGTTAGGTGGGTAGATATTTTGGGACAGCTGGCGCGTAGCACAACAACGGTCGGAATATTTGAGGTTCGAATTCTGTAGGGCTATCATGTTCCTCACTTGGTAGGTAATCCGCACTGGCGAATCCCTAACTCTTCAGTCAGAACAAATTCCTCAGAGACCAGAAGAACTTCGTCTCTATCACTGAAGAATGTGGCTGAACTATGCGAGATTTCCAATGGCTTCACTCGAAGGGATTGGTAGGTGTAGGATTTGAGTTGAGCATCACATGGAAATTTCTCCTTAGTATTTCCTCGACCCCCTTTAACAGTACGGTGTTTCCTATGACTCAAGAAAGAGAAAATGAAACTATGAAAACAAAAGTCTTCGCACTTCATGTTCCTCGAATGATTACTAAGTCTTCAAGGTCACACCGATTTCTTCACTTTCAAAGTCTTCAGAAAGTCTTCAGAAATCCAAAGTCTTCAGTCGAAGAACTTCATTTTTAGGGGTCGACTTTCTCTGTAAATATCAAACTCCTCATAGACTTATAGACCTGTGTACACTCACAAATGCATCAGTCTCTTAACCTATAAATCTTCAATACACCAAAATCATTAAGGGGCACTAGATGCACTTACAATCTCCCCCTTTTTGGTGATTGATGACAATATGGGTTAAGTTTTCAACGGGGATAAACATGTGAAGTGTAAATACTAATATTGAGGAATTTGATTGCAAGATATAGAAGAATTCCCCCTGAAGATGTGCATCGTGAGGTATTTGCTTTTGAAGCAATGCACACTTGAAGAGTATAATCATGGAGATCTCCCCCTATATCTTGTAATTCATACACGCATTTGACATATAATATGAGGAATTTGAAATGCATGATGAAATATGGTGACTGATGTAATTAATCATGCGTGTATTAACATTAATGAGGAATGAGCATGCAGAAGAACACAACAAAAGTATCAAGTCACCATAGAGTTTAAGATTACAACTCGATCCAGCAAAGTCATCAGAAGAACGAGAGTTGTAACTTAGCAAAAAAACGCCCATATATATAGACCCGCTTGAAGACTAACTCAAATTTCTCCCCCTTTGTCATCAAATAACCAAAAGGGTTGAAACTGAGGACTAACGCCCCTGAAGAATTTCATGATGATGGAGGAGGGCCAGCGTTGTCAGGGTCTTGAGTCGTTGTAGGGCCTGCTGCAGTGTCGTCCAAATCTTCGTACTCGTCTGTGGCGCGTGATGAAGAATATGAGCTGGCTACCAAGGAAGGAACCTTGACCTTCTTGTATTTCTTCGGTGGAGGTGCAGACCACTCAAAGTCTTCCTTGAAGCCCATTTGCTTCAAATCTTCTTTTCCATATAGATGTGACAGTATAGCCCAGGTGCGATCAAACACTTCATGGAGGTAGTAGTGGTTTTTCTTCACTGCATTGTGTGTAGAAGTCATGTTGTGAAGAATAGAACCAAACTGACGCTTGACCCATTTGTGGTTCCGATCGAACTTCTGGTGAAGACTTATGAGTATTTCATGGTCAGTCATCACTCGTGGAGCAGTAGCTTGAGGACTTGACTTTGGAGCATTGGCAGCAGAATCATGTGTGGCAGAGTCATCATCGGTGGAATAAGATACAGCCTTGCGGAACTGACCATCCAATGGACGAGTGCCTTCATCTATCACAGCAGGTGACTTGCCCTTATCATCAGATGAGGAAATGGTCCGCTTGAGTACTTCAATGGGAGGCAAGTAGCTACCATGGTTGAGAGTATCAGCCTTGTAGTTGAGTGAAGTCCTTGATCTGAGGAATCTCATGATCCATGGCGCATAAGGCTTCAGCTCAAACGGTGAAAGTGCAACATTCGCAAGAGTCATCATGAAGAAATCATGGTAATTGATAGGAATACCATGCATGATGTTGAAGAGCATATTCTTCATCATCCCCACAATTTCTTCATCTGAAGAATCATGTCCTTTGATTGGGCTGATAGTCTTTGTCAGAATGCGGTAAATGGTTCTGGGCACATAGAGCAAATCCTTCACGAGGAATTTGGTCCTGGCTTCAGCGGCTTCATGAGCACTTGCATATAATGATCATAAGTTCAGGTTCATCATACAGACAACGAGCGCCTTCTAGTGGAGGACTGATTGGCAAGGCACGAAGCAATTCAGTGGCTGGTGCCTTGTAGTGAGTGTTTTCAGTCATCCAGTCCAACACCCAAGAGTTGACGTCAGCAGCGTTGCCTGTGATGTGCAAAGTTGGGTAGAACTGAAGAATAAGCTCTTCATTCCAATCAACGATGTCAGTGCAGAAATTTAGCAAGCCTGCATCGTGAAGTAGACTGAGAACCGGCGTGAAGCATGGCATAGATTCCAAATCCACATGAGGAATGTGCTCATGATCAAAGATTTTGTCCTTGTCGAAAAGAACTGAGGAATAGAAGTTTGCCTGACTAGCAGTCCAGAAATGCTTCCTTCTAAGACGAGCATTGTCATAAGGGTTGAATTCAGTGAAGAATACGTGCTCGCCGAAGAAATCACCAGCCTTGAATTTTGGCTTCTTGGAGAAGGGATTCTTGGGCTTGGGCTGAGGAGTGTCTGTGATTTGCAGTATCACCTCAGGAATAGCAATCTTAGGTTCCTCATGCTAAGGATTTTCAGTTTCTTCTATAGTGGCAGCCTGAGGCATCTGTTCTTCATTTACATTTTCATCAGCGCTAGTGGCTAGAATTTTCTCATTGATGGACGGGGTTGCACGAGGTTCATCAAACTCCACTCATACTTCTGTAGCGACTGGGGACTGAGGAACAGCTTGAAGAGGAGTGAACAGAGGAGAATTGGGGTGCTGACTTTCCCAAAAGTCATCATTCATCACTGGTGTGGTACATCCGATGTCCACATCCTCATCTTCAAGTTCTTCAACACCTGCCTCTTCAACAGTGAACTGAGGCATAGGTGAGGAAATAACTGGGGTTGAAGGGAGCTTGTCCACTTCAATTTCTTCGTCCAACTGCTCTGTGGAAGCAGCAGATGGAGTCTCTTCATGAGATTCCTCTGGAATCTCATATTCTTCACCATAAGGAACAAGGTCCTTTGATGGCATTGAGGAGACAGGAACGGCATCAATTGGATTGTCAATTGAACTAGTCAGCGTCTTCATCTTCTTCGGAGCTGAAGAATCTGAAGAAGTTGATGTCTTCCTCTTTTTCATCGCTGCACGTTCTGCAGCCTTTGTCTTCTTCACATCTGATGCAGATGGAAGGATTGGAGTTGGTGTAGGTGCAGGAGGTGCATTTTCTTCAGGCACAACTGTTGCAGTTGCCCTGGCTTGTTCACTTTCCTCAGGCGCATCACTAGTGGATGCCCTGGCAATATCATTAGTGGCTGGAATGGAGTCATCAGCCCTAGTATTCTCACTTTCTTCAGCAGTCATACTGACATCAGCAGTGCTGGCGTGTTCCTCAGTGGGCTAGGAATATGCTTCAGCTTGAGGAATTTCAACATGCACTGGTGCAGTGGCAGTTGAAGAGAAAGTCTTCGTCAGATTGATGAAATGAACTTTTGCGCCCTTCCAATCAGCATGATACCGATCGAATTCATCACTCAATTTCTTGATCTCAGCTTGTACAGCAATGAGTTCTTCAGGAGTAAGCGTGACGACATTTTCCTTGAGGTAGCGTTGTTTCTTGTACTGCGCTTTCTTCAGCCTTCTTCCTTCTTGATACTTCCACTTCTCTTCTTCAATGAAGTGGGTCAGAACATGACTTTGACCAGGAGTGAGGTTCATCTCCGGCAAAGGTGTAGTGGGGTCCTTGTGCCATAAGTCAATGAAGTCTAGGATCAACTTGGGATCCAAAAGTAGTGGCACATTGCTGCCTTTGGCTCTACCGGCCTTGGCTTGCCTGTCCCTGATGATTTCAGCAAGTTCTTCATCATCAACCTCATCGTCATCAGACGGGATTTGGAAGGCAACCTGCTTCTTGTGAGGACTTGGGCGAAGGCCTCGTCCTGCAGTGGCCTTTTGCTTCAGCAGAGATGGTCCTGCTGAGGAACTTGGTGCAGCAGTGGAGCTAGCAGATGGTCCTGAGGCAATAGAGATGCCTTGAGTCCTTTGGCACGTGGCAAGATGCACAGGTGCCGAAGATTTTATCGGAGCAGCCTAAGACTTTGTCGGAGGAACTGAGGATTTTGGAGGAGGAGCAGACTGAGGAATTTTCTGTGAGGGCTTTGAAGATGCTAGCCGTGAGGGCATTTCTGAGGAGCTTGGCCGTGAGGGCATTGAAGGAGAAGAACTGGATTTGAGGGCAAGCTTCTTTGGCATAGTCTTCCTGGGCTTACTACCAAAGGCCTCAGTAGCGTTAGCAGCAGCAGCAAAATCTTCATTGAATTTCCTCACTGCCTCTTTTGCTTGCTTGGCTAGTTTGGCCTGGCGCCTAGCCCATTCAGCAGCATAGTCCTCACCGCGCTTGAGGCTGGTGGGATCCGCCAGTTGGCCAGGCCTCAATGGAGGTCTTGAGCATGGAGGATTGAGCGCAAATTTCTTCATGTACTTGGGAGTAACATACCTGTACTCCCTCTATTCTCGTGCCCATCTCCTCTCAATACGTTGTATGCGCACTTTGCGCTGATTCTTGTCCTCCTTGCCAAACTTGGCCTCATCTGGAGTGCAATATCCAACATATATATCCTCAGGGATTTCAAACGCTGTGTTGACCTTAGGCCTTTTTCCTCCCTTCTGTGGCTTCTTGCCGTCAGCCATTTTCTTTAGCTGAGGATTAACAACTGAAGTTTCTGAAGATGTATGCAACTTTTCTTCAAGGAACGCTGCAAATGAGTTAAGTTGATGCGAACCTAGTGATTCAGCAGCGGACATTTGTACCTATGAATAGAGTATAGTTGCGAGGAATGTGGAGAGGTCATATGCATTCTCAGAAGATTTTCAAAAAGAGAATAGGTTTGAGGAATTTGACTGATGAGTCTTGAAGAATTTCACTAAGCGTTCTTTATCTTAGGTTCCAAAGTTGTACAGATTTGGAAATCCACACAATTGAGGAATCTTGAAGAAAATCATAGCTTAGAGAAATGAATCAAGAACAGATAACATGTGAGGTGTTTAGTGTGTGAAGATTTGAAGAATAAACACCTTTGAAGATTTTTAGGAAAACACATGAATCAAAGCGGGCAGTAAAAGTAACTTTTAATTACCCGAAGTGAAGAACACGACGAACTGGCAAGTGTAGAAGTGAAGTTCGTCCGTTCAGATCTTCCACGCCCTAACTCGGCAGAGGAAGACGGCTACGGCGGCGCTGGAGTGAAGAAATCCGCAACCGGCGCAAGTACGACGGCGACGAGGTCGAGGCAGTGAAGCTCTTCCTCACTGGCGATGATGAAGTAGCGGTGGCGCTAGGGTTTGGTAAGCTCGAGCAGGAGAGAGAGGTCGAGCGGAGTAAAAGTGAAGTGAGGAGAAGACAGGGGTATTTATAGCGGCAGTGAATAACTGTGCGCCCGAGGATTTCAGACGAACGTGCCCCTGGCTCTTCTCATTCACGTGACATGTGTCACCCACGTATTGTGAGGTGGCGATCGTGTAGGATCGTGGGTGAATAGATAAGTATTTGTCGTGAGAAGCGGAACGGTTTGAGCGGCAAAGCCGAACATTTGGATAAGATAAGTTTTAAGTTACCGTTTGCCATTTCTTCAGCTGTCAAGGACACACTGAAGATTTTGAACGAGTTTCAAATCAGAACGCATATGAAGAATTTGTGAAAAGATTAGATTGAGTTCATCATAGAGGGGGAAAGGGTCCGATCACATTCACTTAGCGGAAAAAGTCAACTTGAAGAATTAGCAATAAGTGAATGATGTAGA